>NC_136900.1:11726614-11951059 GCF_949152265.1 Phoxinus phoxinus
TCAGGGCCGTTGTACCTGGCGCTCAAAACACAACTCTGTACATCTTGAGACGTAGAGAGTGACGATGATACAATTTTAATATTTTCACGTTTCCACGCTCATCAAAAGCAAAATAAATGATCCGTGATCAATTTCTTTCTCTCTTCTTCAATGAGGCTTTGTAAACAGTGTAAGCGCTCTGTCACAGTGTTCAAATATTATGCATAGAGGTTCCTGATGCCTTTCATTACCACAGGGGAGCAGCTTCAAGTCTTTCTCTGTTCATTTCCACCCTCTCCTCATACGCGAGCTCTCGCTTTCTCTTTCTGCCCACACAACGTAGGATTTGTCCTTTTTTTCTTCCTTGTTGTTTTCCTCCGAACACCCTCTTTGGGCTCCATGCAGCTTATGCAAATGTCTCCTTTTATTATGGGCTACCCTCCTGCTGCCCGACAGCCACACACACATTCTTACACACAGTAATTCTCTTTCCGACTCCAACACGCACCTTCAGAGCATCGACGACCAATTACAAAACCGACAAGCGACGCCGGTCTTACTTGGCAGATCTCCATTTATATTTACCGCAATTACAACTAAACCTTGCACCTTGATATTATGGGACTCGATTTGAACTTGGGCCCAGAGCGGGATGGTGCAGATGGTGGGGTGAGAATACGGCTAGACTGAGTCTCGGTGGGGGGTGGACCAGGTCTGGGCCCGAAGATTCCCAGGCTCCGGGACCGTGCCCAGCTGCGGAGAGAGGCGGGGAGGGGGGGACGTCACTAGACAGTCCTGACAGCACGGCCCTTTCACGGGAACATTACTGATCCCTCTCGCCCACGTTCCATAGCAACTTACGCACGGGTCAAAGGGCAGACAGACACCCTGAATGTAAAGAAAGAGGGACGGTATAGAACGGGACGGGTCTAGACATCTGTGAACTTGAACTTGACTTCATTGACTGTTCGCATCGTTCGTAAAATCAGTCACCCTTCAGAAGTGGCTAAGTTAAGGCAAGACAACACAGGTAAATAGTTTTTTTTTTTACACCATACTTCCCCAGTGTTAAGACCTTAAAAATCGACCTTGGGTTTTGGAAAGGCACTGTAAAAAATAAAACATTAATGTTAGGCTATTATAAATGTAAGTTTTCTGAAATTGTATTTAAATATGCAAATGAAGATTTATCTGGTTAAAAATGCAGTAATTTGCATACATTTCCAGAACTATACAATTTGAACAATGGATAAAGCCAGGTTTTAAAAAATGGTTTCATCTTGCTAGGGGCCATCTTGTTTTTTTAACTAAAAACTGAAAACTTTTCATGCGTTTTGGCAATTCGTTTACACAGCGTTTTGGGGGCCTGTAAACGCAAACTTTTGAAATGGGTTTCAAAGTGCACGTTTTTGAAAACGAGACCGTTATCAACTCTCTGTACACTACAAAAACATGAATTTGTGTAAACGGTGACCACGCATGCCTGTTACGAGTTCAGTCTAAGTGTAGTGTTTCTTTGTATAGATTTTGTATAGATTCTTTACAAAGTGACATCGCCATCTACTGGTCTGGCAGCAGAATACGGCGTTTTTAGTATCTAAAACACGCGCATCCTTGTGAACGGGATCTTTTGACAAGGTTGTCGTCTGTCAGAGAAACTTTTCAAAAACACAAAGTGAAAAACGTTTACGTTTTTAGTACATTGCTATTGTGTAACCTTAGAGTTAAAGGTTTTGCCTGTAGTGTTGCCTTAAAGGGATAGTTCAACCCAATACGAAAATCGTCATCTTTTACTCGCTCTCACAAAATAAGATATTTTTTTTAAATGTCTGAAAATTACCCTTAACTTACATTATATGGACTAAACAGAGGGAAAAGAAAGTCATACAGGTTTGGAACGACATGAAGGTGAGTAAATGATTGCTGGATTTGGATTTTTTTGGTGAACTATCTCTTTAAGTCCTAGTTTAGCTGATGTTTGAGCTGTTGTCTTCATCAGGCTTTTCCTGCGCTTCACCACAGAGGCTCAATTAAACTCACAAGCCTCAAGGGTTACAGGCGCTTTGCATCAGCTAATGAGCGGCCCTAATAAATAAACTATAAACATCTTTTTCAATACTCGGGTAATTTAATTGGCACGTGTGCTAATGCACATTTCCAGCGATTAAATCATAAACAAACCAACATAGGCTACATCTGAGGATGAAGAAATCGGACAGCGAAAGCTCACTCACAAATCAGGTCAAGTGCTTCTCGTGAGCTATAGTTCTGCTTTGCCGCTCATCTTAAGGGGTTCCCTCGTCTCATAATCTCTAAAACTGAGGATGGAGGGATGGAGGAATATCCGTCTGTACTTTAAAGATCCCTAAGATCTGGGCTTCTTGATAGATTAGTTCTCCATGGCCAAAGTTGCATTAAGAGACTAAGAGACTATTACTGTCAGGACTCTGAATGGCACATGACGGATCTATCTATCTATCTATCTATCTATCTATCTATCTATCTATCTATCTATCTATCTATCTATCTATCTATCTTTCTATCTATCTATCTATCTATCTATCTATCTATCTATCTATCTATCTATCTATCTGTCTGTCCATCTATATCTATTTATCTATCTATCTATCTATCTATCTATCTATCTATCTATCTATCTATCTATCTATCTGTCTGTCTGTCTGTCTATGTTTGTCTGTCTGTCTGTCTGTCTGTCTGTCTGTCTGTCTGTCTATCTATCTATCTATCTATCTATCTATCTATCTATCTATCTATCTATCTATCTATCTATCTATCTATTTGTCTGTCTGTCTATATCTGTCTGTCTGTCTCTATCTATCCATCCATCCATCCATCCATCCATCCATCCATCCATCCATCCATCCATCCATCCATCCATCCATCCATCCATCCATCCATCCATCCATCCTATGTCTGTCTGTAGATCTATCTGTCTATTTTTTGGAATTTATTGCACAATATAACTTATATTATTATTAGAGATTCTATTTTCTTGTGATAAGCAACTTTACCACTTACAGTTAATGACTTTAACACTTTAAGTGCATCCTCGGTTGCTATGTAAGAGCAGATGCAGTTGACAGAGCGACTTCAGCCCAGTTTAAACAGCACACAGTCAAAGATGTATAAAGACGACAGACTTGTGCTCATGGCTGTTGACCTAAATACACAGCAGACATGATCTTGATTTAATCTTACCGGACTGTGTTAACAGATAAAGCAAGACGCTTCTCTTAATCCAGCTCGCGATCAAAAAGCGTGGCGATTGTCTACACAGTCGAGCAGGCGACGGATGGATTCAATCTCAGTTCAAATACAAGCTAAGCTCTGTCGAAAGGCAAGTTTTGGTTAATAGACAAACACACAATTTCTCAAATAAAATAAACCCAATAGACTTTCACTGAAATACTTCTGTTTTATTCTGTGATTAGCATGTTTTTGTGACCTTTTCTGATGTTAGAGGTCAGTCAATCCACTGCACGTTTTAATGCAAACAGCATAATGTTTAGTGAAATCGATATAACCCATTCACAAACCTTTTTCACACACACACTTAGATTCTCTGATTGCTGTGATTAAACAAAGGGTTAAAGCTTTAATAATATCCTGCTGCTGAGTTTTTAATTAGGTCAGAGGAACTTATTATAAGAGTCTGAAGGCCAAATAACAGGTTCATTTAAAATGACTATTATTGTTCTCTTAATTCAAATAATACAGTCTGTGGTCTCAGGGAATCCAACCATTAAAATCAATCTACTATTGTTTTTAGATATTACATATCACACAAGCGTTCAAAAAGTTAAGGTCAGTACGTTTTTTTTTTAACTAATTATTTTATTCTGCAAGGACACATTAAATTGATCGAATGTGAAAGTAAAAATATTTATAATGTTACCAAAGATTTCTATTTGTCAAATAAATGCTGTTCTTTTGAACTTTCTATTCATCAAAGAATCCTAAAAAAATGTTTCCCACAAAAATATGCTAATAATAATAAATGCTTCTTGAGCAGCAAATATCAGAATGATTTCTGAAGGATGACTGGAGAATGGCACTGAAGATTGAAGTAATGATGCCAACACACAAATAAATTACATAATAAAATATATTAAAATAGAAAACGGTTATTATAATAGTAAAATGTTTACACTATTACTGTTTTACTGCATTTTTGATCAATAAATGCAGCTGTGGTGAGTAGAGACTTCTTTTAAAAAATCATTATAAAATGTTACCAAACCCAAACTTACTTGCTAACTATTAACTTTGAACAAATGCATCAAATAAATTCTGATAAATGTTTTTTCTCCTTCTCTATGGTGTCCAATCAGCATGCAGACCTGTGGTTTACAAAACATGGCTCCTGGTCACATGTTCACCCCTCCTTCCTGCCATCCACTGAATCTATCAATCTCGCAACGTGTCACTCGCACCCGTCCCTCTTCCTTCTTTTCTTTTTTAATTTTCATTGTATCATCAGCATTAAGGTTTTCTTTGACTTCTGTCTCTCTTTGCCCTGTGTTTGATGAGGTGAGACCGAGGTTTGCTTGTTGTCTGGCGGTTTCTTTACTCGGCGGAGCTCACGGTGCACGAGGTGCCCGCCTCTGATGTCATATGACCTTCATCACGGTGCCGATGCAAATCACCAACCCATGCAGCCTTGTACGTTTCCCAGAGGTCTGTTCATTTCATCAACAAACAGTGTCGCTCTTTACTGTATCTGAAGAGACTGATATCTGAGGACATTGCTCAATTATTTACCATCAGTAAGTATAATAAGTACATCACTGAGTTGCACTGGCACTGCGATCAATTTATATTGTACCTGTTAAATATACAATATACACTGCCAATATGACTTTTAGTGGCCCCATAAAAGTCCTAAGTCACACTTAAATATGTTTGATAAGTTTGTGAAATATTGTGATTGAAAATGTGTGATAAAATAAATAATGTCACTCGGCTTAATATTTAGTTATTTGATTATTTTCATATATTGTGAATATATATATATATATATATATATATATATATATATATATATATATATATATACAAACACTACATGAAAAAATATTCATGTTCAAAGTATTTTACGCTTGCCAAGACTACATTTATTTTTGTCAAAAATAGTTCAAACATAATATTATGAAGTAGGCTATTCTTACAATTTGATAAAACTGATCTCTAATTTAATAAAAAAAAATTATTCAAAGCTGAATTTTCATCAGCCATTAATCGTCCTTCAGAAATTATTCTAATATGCTGATTAGCTGCTCAAGAAATATTTCCTATTATCACAGTTGAAAATATAAAAAGAACAGTATTGAAATATTTTGTGACATTTTAAATGTTTACTGTCACTTTTGTTCAATTTAATGTATCCTTGCTGAATAAAGGTATTAATTTATTTTAAAATACTTATTATTGACCCTAATCTCTAAAACTTATAGCTTACATTTTAATCGATAACACTTTACAATAAGGTTTCAATAATTAACTACAATATACATGAACTAATAATGAACTGCACCATTTATTCATCTTAATGTTAATTTCAACATTTACTAATACATTATTAAAATCAAAAGTTGTATTTGTTAACATTAGTTAATGCACTGAGAACTAACATGACCAAAAAATTTTTTATGAACATTAACAAAGATAAACAAATACAGTAACAAATGTATTGATGCATAAGTTAGTTAATACTAAATGTTAACTAATGAAACCTTACTGTAAAGTGTCACCAATTTATCAAATATAAAACAATAGAGCGTTTATGAAAAACTCAAAATGATTTTAACAGAGCTAAATTTGGATGCGATAAAGAAATGAAAATCAACAAAATAACCGTAAGCACGTTCTTTAAGGTGGAAAAAAACACACACACTTGGCACATTTACATCTGCATCCCACTCAGACACACACCTATTAACTACATGCAAACTAATTAAGATGATCAGGTGGCGTCTGTAAACATACACACCCCTGTACACACACACACAAAGGGCCCTGCGATCTGCATAACCGTCTCGTGTCTTTGGCATCTGGTGGTGTCTGGTCTGCATCGGTGTTTCCCACCCTGCCCCCTCTCTCGTGCCGCAGGAGCGGCGGCCCTGACAATGGTGGGAAAGCGGAGCTCTTTATGAAGGAGGGGGCCTCCATTGAGCCGCGAGCTGGGCAGAATATTAATGGCCGACACCACGTTCTGTTCATTAAAGCCACGCATGCTGCAGCTGCCGGCCCTCATACCAGCTTCACCCTTCACGAACCCCCCGAACCAGATCGCCAGGGGCACGACGGGCCGTTTCTGCCAGGGCCTGGGACACATGCTGTTTGGAAAATTGCATTGTGTCTGTGTGAAGGCCAGAGAGCAACATCAAGATACTCTGACTTCCGCGAGTTCAGCTTTTTATGAAGATTTTAGGTTCAAACTCGTTTTAATATATAAGGGAAAGTATATATAAAATCATTTCAAATATGATCCCCCGGTTTCACAGACAAGGCTTAGACCAAAATGTTTTAACGGAAAGCAACTTGCACTGACATATCTTATGTCAGACCCATGGTTTTGTCTCAAGATGTGTTTTTTTCTAAGGCATTTCTAAAAGCTACTTAAATTAAACTACACTGTAAAAAAAATATTTTCATGATTTATCACATTAGATAATTAATGTGGTTCAGAACATAATATTTTGAAATGATGTTGATTAAACCAATCTTGCTTCTGTATTAACTAAAATAATTTCAATGAACTCAAAATTTTAAGGCAACCAGGTAACTTACTTTTTTTTAAGTTAAATCAACAATTATTTTTTACAGTGTAAGGCCTAATCCTGGCTTGATAACCTCCAGGCCTTTAGCTGTTAAAATGTTATTTTTGACTATGAATCACCTTTTCCGCCTTTACTAAACTGAAGAAAATTTGGTGTAGAAAACATTTTCTCTCAGAAATTGCTAGTAAACCGAAAGTAACATTGAATTAAATAGTAACACTTCACTAAGGTCTCATTTTTGAAATAAAGAAATAACATGAACACTGTAAAAAAGGTTGCTGCATTACATTTTTAAGCACAACCAACTTGGATGTTTAAGTCAATTCAACTTAAATTAAATTAAACTGACTTAAAAAATGAGTTGAATCTTGTATAACTTATAAGAAAAGTTGAAAATTGCTTTTTGATGAGATAAAGCAATGTAAAACACGTGTTGTCATAACTTATTGATCATATAATTTTTTACAGTGAACAAACAATGAACGAAATACACCGCATTTATTAAAGTTTAAATACAAACCTTCATGTTCATGCTAGTTATACAACTTTTGATTTTAATAATGCATTAGTAAATGCTGAGATTAACATTAAATGCTGTAAAAGTTTTGAGTTTGTGTTAACTAGTTAACTAATGAAACCTTATTGTAAAGTGTTACCATTTTGAAGTAGAAAGACTGAAATGATGTATTTTCTTGTAAAGCATACTCAATCTTTGTATTATTACCTTTGAAAAATCATTTTCACAGTGTAGTTTATTTTAAGTATGATAAATGCATTTTAGAGCAAAACTATTCTAGCTATTCTCACAATTGATCTAAAGACCAAAATAAATAAAATCACATACATCGCAGACCAAGTTTCTCCTTATTGCTTTGGCAAGAAGTATAATATGAATGTATCTATTTTGAATGAGAGGAAAATGTTCAAAGCAATTCTAAAAAGCATGCATTTGACAAAATGTGATTATCTACATTCGGATTGATTGCATTTTTCAAAAGATTACATAAAGTCACACGTACATTCACTAATTCAATCACATGCTCATTCTTTAAACATGCATTTGTTTGTTCGTATTCATGTCTGATTTGGTATAAAACTTTTGAATGTGTGAAAACAGAATGAATCCCGCCGAATGCAACAGGGTTCGTCCCCACGAGAATGCTGGGACGCGAGAATGCCTGTCTCTTTAATTCTCATTCACTGCATCTATGTCAAGAGGATCTTAGCTTAGCGCCACTCATTAGCAGCCCTAGTTTCATTATTTTCTCTTTTTTTATCCTCCCATCCCTCGTTATCCGTCCTCAGCTACAAAACTGTTTGCTATAAGGGGAAAAATCTGAATTGTAAATAAGCCTGCTAGAAGAACATTTATCTTTTTGTGGGGAATAAAAAGGACTAAAACAAAAGCGTAGAATAATTTTTCACTTCTTTATGTGCATCAAATAGATTTAATGTTGATTATTGAACTGCAGAGCAAATTCATAAAAAAATCTAATTATAATTCTGATAATTCTTATTAAAATGATTTGAAATATATAAATATTTTTTGAAAGTTTATTAAGAATTATCAAACAATCATAAGTACATATTTAAAATGACAAATATTTATAAAACTACATAGTATATATTGTATGGATGGATGCAATTGTGAGTTTTAGATTTTTTGCCGATGAACGCTCTGAGATCTCTGTTAATATATTAAGGAGGCACAGTGCATCTTTAACAAAGGAAGATGGCAGTCGCTGCTACAGTCATTGCCAGTTAATTTATTTTCTTTGCTTCCCTCCCTTCCTCGCCAAGCTCCCGCCAAAACCCTCTCGCTAATTAGTGTAGTAAGATCAGATAGGCTAGAAGCCGGGGGGTGGGGGCAAATGAAGGGGGCTATAATATCCCCCATAAACACACACAAGCACAAAAAAAGACCCATGATGCAACTCACCTCATGTGCCAGCCCAGCCATCTTAGCTTCTCGTGTAAGATCTCCGTCAAGATGGCCTCCCTTCTCTCCCTGCGCCGTCTGTGCCGGGGCTCCGGTCGAGGGTTGTGTCGCCGCTGGCACTGGCACGGGCTCTCTCGCACCCCACAGGGGCACAGATGGCACTGGGGCTTTCTGGGTAAAGGCGGAGAAAGGAAGATGTAGCAAATGGAAACTGCCATGTTCCTCCAAGCATCTCTCTCACTGATGGCTGTGCCCTTGTTGTCTTTATTGTGCCATATCGTGGATGGAAGTAAGAGTCTATGAAAGGAGAGTGAGTACAAGACAATGAGAGAGAGAAAAATGAAATGGAAAGTATCAAGAAGACAGATACAACATGAAAAAGCAGCTTTAAAAAGCACACTTCATTATTATTGCCAAGCTGATTCCATGGCATTATATATATATGTGTGTGATGTGTGTAATTATATATATCATAAAAAATGAATAAATACATTTTATTCAAATAATTTAAATTAAATAAATAAATGATATAATGTACATAATATAAAAAAATATTTTTACAAATATTAATAGGTATACAGTATATACATAATATTAAATGTTATATATTATATAATATTATTTTATGCTTTTGAAGATCCTGAAAGTGCAGAAGCGCATGAGAATATCCTCATGTTAAACTCAAGCTATAAAATGCTCTCCATTGAGTCTAACCAATTAGCCAGCGTATATCATTACATTGCAATGGATTTCTGTTCTATCGAGAGGTTTTTCCTGAAGAATTAAACGCAGCCTCATTTAGCCAGCCACTGAATGCAATGATAGGCCGCTTTCCGTGTGTGTGTGTGTGTGTGTGTGTGTGTACAGAGAATGAATAAGTGTTTGTACTGCTTTCACATGGGGAATCCAGCAGAAAGAGTCTAAATAGGACTACAGGACAATCCCAAGGCCTCCGTTTAGGCTACAGACCACAACAAATAGCCTTCGAGGACCTCTTTTAAAGCTGAGCTATAGTGAGTGTCCCACCAGTCACAATCCAATGCCCTTCACCTGACCATATCATCAAAATGAGCCGAAAATTGACAAAATGGGAATGTCTCGAAGTGTTTGAAAAGCACTGCACGATTGTGTTACTAATAGTGCAGGTCCATCTTTTAAAACGATTGTCAAGAGAAAAGAACAAAAAGACTCTCATTGCAAATGCAGATTATTCACATTTCAGTGGAGACAAGGTTCTGATCTGCATTCGCACAACTGCTTTAGACGGATGACTAAACATCATTTGTGAGTTAACATATTCTGAAAAACAAATCACAATCTGGAATAATTCTAATTTGATGATTTTAAAAAAAGAGAAGAAAACATCCATGTGAAATTACCTGAAGTAAAAGCGGGTGTTCTCTCTTGCTTTCAGGTTATTTTCAACAGATTTTGAGAATTATTTCTACTTTCGGTTATCTAGCTTTATGAAAAGTGTTAAAACTCATACAGCTAGATAACCAAAGAGAGAAACCAACCCTCAGGTAGAGGTTTCAGGCCCGAGAAGTGTGTGTGGTCGCACATCGCTGGTCTGGATGTTGTGACTGCAACACATCTACAAAGAAATTGCAAGCATTTCGTTAAATAGATTATCAACAGCCAAAAGAAATGGCAAAAAAAGCAGAAGAAACACATCAGCAGGCCAGAACTAAAACACACACACACACACACACACATATATATATATTTGATTTTATTGTACTTTTAACATTTCATTTTAAATGTGTACTTACAACACAATTGTAAAACGTGTGTATCTTTAAATAAACTAAACATATTATTAAACAATATTCAAATTATTTTTCTATGGTGCTCAAGTGACATTGATAATTGTGTATATTTATATAATTCTACTAAAATATCATTTCAAATCTCACATTTATGTAATGCCAACTCATGCAATCCGAAATTCAGCTTTTTTAACAGTCTAAAATACATATCACACAACAAACCACTACTAATCAAACAAGATTCATACTACAAAAGATATATATTTTTGAAAATAAAAAAAGATAATTATGTTGTGCAAAACTCCACATATTCAATGAATAATGTACATATCTAAAAACACACTCTTATATTGCAGGTCATCTCACCATAAAATCTTAAATGCTCATATGTTTAAGCACATTATTATTACAGATTTTACAGATTGTTTTTCTTAAACACACACACTTTGAGTTGTGTTCGGGTGACATCATTTAGTGATATAGACCTCTTTGGAAACTTTTATTTCTTTATGCTTCTAATTACGCCTTTCATCAAGAACACAGGCAAACTCCCTTCTATTAAATCTTATTTTAAGAATATCTGATGATGAACTATACAACCTCTGACCACTAGTTTGCTAAACACTCTTTAAGCTAAAATATGACATTTATTAGGCCTAAACCATAATCAATATGAGGGATATTAGTCAGCTTTCATGTCTGAGAAAATAGGTTATATTGTCTCAACGGTCAAGGATGAACGAACTCCATTGGGTTTGCTTTTTTTGTGTGTGTGATCCAATGTAAAATTGTAGGCGTTTATAGGCTAAAGGATACACTTTAATTATAGCGAACCACTAAATTCGCAAAGAGCCAAGTGCATGATAAATCTATCAATCATGAGGTTACAATATTTATTTCTGGATTTTCACAATTCAAATGGACTGAAAACAAAAGGCATTTGAGATGAAATAGTGCACGGCTTACCTCATGAATCCCTCCGTGCAAATGGCATCACCATCAGCATCCTCGTGGAACACACGAAACATGCAGCATGCCTGTAATCCACAATGTCTCCTTTGCTCCCTAAATCTCACCAAACAATGGGTTTCTCCTCAAAACGAGCCCGCTCGACTCTTTCTGGTCGCGCGCTGCCTGGAACATTTACAACAGGTGGAAAACTCTCCACAGCAGCATTGATTTTATTGATTATGATGATGCCGATGATGCTGGTCTCGCAGCTATGGTACCAGTCCTCAGCATCCTGCCCAGTATGTTCTCTCCTGCAGTGACGTGAGCTGCGTACCGGCCAATCAGAGCCTCGGCTGAGCGCAGTGCTGCGGACTGGCCAATCAGAGCGCGAGGACGCAGGTCGCTTTTGTGCGCCGGGTGTGAGATGATGTGATCGAGGCTCCGATGCCACGTTTCTTAATGAACAGATGTGTCTAAGCTTTGATCAGCTTGTTTATTCATTTACTGACTATTATGGCTTTTAAAAAATGGTTATGAAATAAACACGCAATTTAGCCTATTGGTTATAAAACGCGACTTGGCCAAAAACGTTTTGATAAAATTTGACAAATCTATTAAAAATCCCGTATTAATCCCTCGATTAAAAAATAAATAAATAAATACTGGCTATACAATTTGTGATTGTGTCTCATTTTGCAGCTTTTTTATAAAAACACAACAAGTAAAAACAACAAAACACAGAAGACAAGCATGGAATGATTTAAACAACTGTGGAAAAAAAATATTTTGCTCAAATATAGGCTACATTTAAATAGCTAATCTACTATTTTATTTCCTATAATTGTTTCCCAAAACAAAGACAGAGAAAGAATGGTTGGAAATGTGAGGGGTTATTTTGTCTGATTGGATTAATTGTTCAAAGTTCATCTGCGTTCAACACAAAACACCAGTGTCTATTTTTTTCAATAAAATCTAACAGTTAAAAGTTAAAACCAACTGAAGCAAAAGGAATGAAGTATCAAATCAACGAGTTTACAGATTATGCGTAAAAAGGTCTATTTAATCTTTCTCTGGACGTTGTTGTTATTAGCCTATAGTTTTCGTTTGAATCTATATTATGTTATGTTATATATTAGACTATATTATATTGTATCATTATATTGTATTCGCCTATATTATTGTTATACTATTATTATATTGCCTTACACGTGTATTTTCCTTTTATTCACATCAGCATTACATTTAAGAAGCTTTAGATTGTACTTGAAAAAGTGCAACAATTCTCCTGAAAACAGATCTGAAGCATTTTTTTTCGTTAAACAAATGACTATATCTGCAGGATTAGAGAAGCATAATGTATTTAGAAATCGAAAAAAGGGTCAGATGTCAAAACTTTAGTTATTCCACATTTCAGATGATCATGTTTAGCTAAAACATCGCAATATTATTTTTCAAACTTATTGCAACCGAAGTTAATGAGAAGGAAGAAAAAATAAAGTTAAATTCAAAAAAGAAAAATTATAAGGGGGAAAAAGTCGGATGAGTTCATTCAAAGGAAATACGTTTTTAAAAAACGCGCTGAATTCAGCTCTTCTCGCTGTGAGGGAGACCGGGGCTAGTTGTCACACTTTTACTCCACTCAATATTTCTCAGGGCGGGTTTATATCAATTTCTGCAGATAAGGTCCTGTCTTGAAAAAAAAACCCGGTAACAATTTACAATAAGGTTAATTAGTTATAGGTAAACTACCTTAGTTAACATGAACTAAGAATTAATACTTCTTCAGCATTTATTAATAGTTCATATTAATTTCAACATTTACTACTTTATTAAAATCAAAGGTTGTATTTGTTAACATTAGTTAATGCACTGTGAACTAACATGAACAAACATTAACAAAGATTAATAAATACTGTAACAAATCTATTGCTCATTGTTCATTTTAGTAACAACTAATGTTAACGAATGAAACTTGTTGTTAAGTGTCACCAAAAAAAGCGATTTGACATTTGCAGGGAAAAAATTTAGATATTCAACCAACCAAACAGTCATAAAACACAAAACAATTCAGCAGTGTGAAAAATATTGTAATTGATAAACTGAATAAGTAAAAATACTTTTGTCCCACGTTTAACTTCAGGTCATTACATAAATTTGCTGACATGAATTTTTGTTTGGATAGAATTCACAAAAAGTATTTAAAAAAAATATCTATATTTAAATAAGGTGTTTGAAACCAACAAACACACTGCTGAAAACACACATTTGTGTAACTGTAATTTTAAAAGCACTTATACTGATCAGTCTCTCTTACACAACTGGACTTTCACTGAACAAACATTTGTCAGACAACTGAATGCCTTTGGACTTGAACTTCAGCTCAAGGTCATCCGTCTCTTCACAGAGCAAATGTGCTTTCAAGCTCTTTAAAACCATCATATCATGAAATTAACTAATCAAATATGAATAAAAGGCTATCAGAATTTCTATGTACAATAAAAACACTTTTATTAAAAAAGTACCTTCAAACTAACATGTTTCTTCATGACCAAGTTTTGAGCGTTTAATAAATGCTTATTTGTCGTAGTATTGTCTCTCTCTGACGGGACGTCCCGAGGAATGTACGTCTGCATTCCTCCATCAGGACTATAATGCAGCAGTGGGGTGAAGTGACAGCTGGTGTTGACCTCTGACCCCTGCTGTCTGGAGGCCTGTGCTCACACAGGGGGTCACGGTTCTCTCAGCCCCTGTGTGTGTGTGTGTGTGTGTGTGGGGGGGGGGGGGGGGCTGTCTGGGAAAACACATCCAGACAGTCCTGGAGTATAGGGAGAAGAGCGGAGACATTGGGACAATGTGGTACCCATATATCCCAAAGTGTGAGTGAGACGCCCCACCTCAGGGCTCTGACTGGGGCACGGGGGCCAGACACCAGGAGTGTGATCAGCATACACAAACACACACTGACACGTGGGAAAACAGCTACCTTTATTCATGGCTTGATTACTATTGTAATATTAATGATAAGACATAATACAGTATTACTCTTAAAGTTGTAGTTTTACAAAGCAATAATGAGTGTGTACAAAATATTACATCAGACTAATACATTTCTAATAATGTAATATAATAATGTACAATAATGTAACAAACATTTAATTTCAATTTTACATAATTTAAAAATATTTACAAAAATGTACAGCATACAGGGAAAAACAGATGTTAAAGAAAATGGTCCGGTTTTTATGATAAAATATTTTTTATTTATATATTTTTTTTAAATTGAAAGATTTAAAAAAGATATATCATTATTATTATCAAGATATTCAGAAAAAAACTATTTCTATAAATGATTTGAAATATTATTATTAATATTGTAATATTTGAAATATTATTATTAATATTGTAATATTCTATTTTTTGATATTTATGAATTATTATTACATTTATAAGATATCGACAATTTTTTAAAAAGAAAGAAGGTTAATTTTAAAAATCAATATTTATATATTAATATTATTATTAGTAGTAGTATTAAATTATCTGAATGTTTTAATATTAAAACATTAAGTAAAAAAATTTAACATTTTTAAATGAATGTTTCTAAATTGTTGTTATTACTTTTACATTTATCTGAGGGTTTTGACATTAAGAAAAAAATTATATCTATAAATGATTATTTGAAACAAATGTAATAAATTATTATTTTATGTTAATTAAAATCTATGTTGTTATTATTATTACATCATGTTATTATTACATATCAAAACATAGTATTTTGATATTTTAAGTAGAATTTTTTTTAATCTCTTATTATTATCATAATTATTATTAGTGGCGCTTGTAGTCTACTGTTCTTTAGCATACTTATTATTATTTATAAATAATAGGCCTACATTTTAAACTCCTATTAGTTGTTCAGAACTACCAAAGCATTCCCCTTCAGCTTGGTTGATTATCTATTAAAAATGTACTAAAGATACAAAAACAAAAACATTCAAGCCATAAATATTAAATGCAATACTGAATGCAGAATACACATACATTGCAAATATAATATATTGCATTTTATTTTACAGTACGCGTACTTATAAGAAAACACTGTGTAATACAAGGTCACAGGGGTTAAGTTTAGGTTTAAATGTAGGTTCAGGGTTAGTACCTATCAGTTACTGTAATTACTGTAATAAGTGCATAGAATGTACATGGGGAACCGGACTGTAAAATAAAGTGCTACCAATGCAATGTTGAAACAAAGTATCTCCTTCTACTAAACCTAATGTGACTGTGCTTTCAGAAAAGTTTGGGATCATCAAGGCAAGAGTCTTGCCACACATTACACAGGTGATGCCCAGGCCGATGTGTGTGTGTGATGAGATCTCACAGAGGGGAAACATGGCCTCCACACATCTTCAGGTCAGAGGACTCAACACACTCTCAGACAGGTGCCGAGGAGCCGGGCGTGCAGTCTCACGCCAGTCAAACGCTAACAGAGACGTCTCAGACATCTGCAGTGGCATCCTCCTCATTTATCCTGTGAAAGAGACCCTTTGTCGCAGAGAGCCATTCAGAAGCCAACCAGCCGTATTCACCGGGCTTTTTTCCCTGGTGGGCTTCTATTCAGGCCAGGGATTCCAGCGCTGACCTGAAAGCCACGGCTCCTCCTCCAGGTTGAAGGAACAGCGAGAGGAACGCAGGAGAAGGATTGAGTGGATTGGATTAGGGTTAATCTCTTGTTCCTCACCGCGGTGTGCTGACAGGGGCACTCACCGACCCTTTGAGTCACCGGATACCTGGAGTGTGCGAGGCGCACAGCCGGCGGCGGGTCGCCAATTATGACAGGTGGGGGTTCAGAAGGAGGTCATTGTACAAATAAATAAATAAATCAAGCAGGAACACCTCAGCTTATGAGATCAGTGGCATCTCACTTCTTAAACATATATTCTTGCTAAGAAACTTCAAGCCACAATCTAAAGTGTAGATAATAATATTCAGAAATGAATCCTTTCATTCAGCAAAGATACATTAAATTGATCAACAGTGACAGTAAAGACATTTATAATGCCACAAAAGATTTATTTTAAACTTTCTATTCAATGCTTCACGGTTTTCACTAAAATATGAAGCAGCACAACTGGTTTCAGCATTGATAATAAGAAAATGTTTCTTGAGCAGCAAAATTCAGATTTCTGAAGGATCATGTGACACTGAAGACTGGAGTGATGCTGAAAATACTGGTTCTGATTGGATGAATGTTATCAGCTGATGCTTTTGGAGCTCAAAATACTCAAATATTGGCAATTAATCAGGCTGGTCGATATACAGGACCATCACTAGAAACCAAAGAAAAAATCTCTGATAAAACGAACGCTAATCAGGTATTTTTTACTGAAGAGCTGCATCCTAACACGGGCCAGCAATCAGGAAAAGGTTTCACTGCTGCTTTTACTGAATGAGATTTACACCAACATCCCATAATACTTACAGATTCCTCAATGAAACTAGAATTCAAACGAAGGTCTTAGACCGAAGACAGGGAAGGACAGTTTGGCGGCTTTGTAAACGTGTTTATGGAGCTGTGTGTGGATTTACAGGCTGGTTTATGAGTGTAGACACAGAAACACTCATGACCTCACAATCTTACTGGGTTACACGTTAGACCAGCAGAAATACAGTGGAAAATATTTTAATTGTACGATTAAAACGTTAAACGCAAAGCTAAATAAATAACAAGTACACATTTCCATTACGAATCTATACATCAAGGCACTCCAACAAGTATTTGGACATTAAGGCTATGTTTACACGACAACGATGTAATATAAAAATGGAAACGGTTTTCCTTTGCGTTTTCATGTACAGACAACAACGTTGTCCAAACAAATTTGTGAAAACGACTAAAAATACGGTGTTATTTATGCCAGGCCAGTAGATGACGATGTCAATTTGTAAAAAAACAGGACACGGCTATAGACTGAACACGTGATTTGCATGCACATGACATCACCGTTTTCACAAATTCGCTTTTTTGTAGTTTACACGGAGGCGATAACGGTATCGTTTCCAAAACTTGCACTTTGAATCCCGTTTTCAAACGCTTGCATTTTCAGGCCCCCAAAACATCGTTGTCGTGTAGATGAATGGCCAAAAAACACATAAAAAGTGTAAACAGCCCCTAAAGTCGCACAGAACTTTTCTGATCCATTTTTGCAATGATTTTTTGGGTACGTTTAAACGACAACGATGTAGCCTACTACTTAAAATGGAAAAGATTTTCCTTTGCATGTTTCGCGTAAAGACGACAACATAGTCAAAATGATCCTGTTCACATGGATCCGCGAAAACGACTAAAAATGCTGTATTATTCATGCCAGGCCAGTAGATGGCGATGTCACTTTGTAAAGAAACACTACGCACCTAGCCTATGCGCAGGACATCACCGTTTTCACAAATTTGCTATTTTGTATACAAGGAGACAATAGCGCTACCGTTTTCAAAACCGTACATTTTAAAAACAGTTTTCAAATGTTTGATTTCATTTTCAGGCCCCCAAAACGGCATTGTTGTGTAAATGAACGGCCAAAACACATTCAAAGTTTTCAGTTTTTAGTTGAAAACGCCCCTTAACCAGCTTGTGTCAGCATGATTTTTATTGGAAGTCAGTTCCTCCTCAAATTCACATTGTTGTAGTTAACTAGGCCTATCACATTTTATGAACACTGCTTATATATATATATATATATATATATATATATATATATATATATATATATATATATATATATATATATACATACATGTTTTAATGTGTGGTTTGAGCATCTCAACATGTTTAATTCCACATTATCCTTTCTAATTTTGGTAAAACGTTTATTTGTAATATCCAGCGTGCTACTGAGCCTCTGTAACAGTCACGGTTAATTTACCAGCGTGGAGATTCTCACCAAAGCCTCTCTTCTCTCTCTCTCTCTCTCTCTCTCTCTCTCTCTCTCTCTCTCTCTCTCTCTCTCTCTCTCTCTCACACACACACACACACACACACACACACGCACACAATGTCCTAACCTTCATTTCTCACAGCTCAACATCAACCCCACCCAGAACTTTCCCACCCTTCAGCTCCACACTGGCTGTCAATCAAAAGACGGGCAATCAGTCATCAGCCATGAAAAGACCTCGTCCCACTATCCCTTCATTCCCTCCTATAACGCTCCTTTATTCCTTTATCCCATCGCCTCTGAATGGGCGTGATATATTTTAATCTCCAGCACGCCTCCTCTAAGTTCCCGCCGTCGGGCTCGCCGTGTCCGCCATTGGTCGGCTTAATCACATCGAGGCAGACACTGCTGTCTTTTTTAGGGGGCTATAGGATCAAACCCTGCCCTCCCTCGCTCTACCCTTCTCTGCGTCTTCAGGGTCACGGCCCCCCTGAGACCGGGGCCCTTTGAGCCTGGCGAAAAGGATCATGTCATGAATGGAGCTTGATTTAGTTTTAACAGGGTGCTGTGTCCGTCCTTTAAGTGGTAAATGAATATACATTAGCCGCGAAAGGCCTGCAGGGACGAGAGAATAAGAGCGAGGGCCCTGAATGCTGAGAAGGGGTGTGTGAGTGCAAATAGAAAGGAGGGGGTTTCCCGCTTCCCTCCGCAGGATCCCGAAGCAGTTAATTGGGACGTTTGTTTGTTCTTCGCGTCTTTTGACGAGATGGGAGCGAAGATCTAAGTATGTCACATGCTGACTTCCCAGAGAGGGGAAATTAAAGGCTTGCGTTCATACAGACAGGAAGACAGTTTGATGAAATGTTTTACCGTGTTTGAAACTGTGAAACGACACAAAATGGAACGAGAATTGTGTAGTGACCAACTTCAGGGAAGAGTTGACATGTGCTGGGCATTTGTTGGCTTTTTTCCTTTAATAACTTATCTTCTTCATCTCTTTAAAAACAAAAAAAAACGTTTTTTTTCTTTCTTTTTTTAAAAAGTTTATAACTGTATAATTATTTTAGCCTATATGTGTCTACAAAAATAATTTAAACATTTGAGAATAAACCTTCTGATCAAAACATTTCAAAACGAGAAACAAATTCATTCAATTCTCCAAACTTTGGCCTGTTGTTAGTTTCATTCATTTCAAATACCACATTTTCCACATTTAATAAAATAAAAACATTTTTAAAAAGTTTTTGAAAGAGGGTTATTATGCTCACCAAGGCTGCATGCATTTAATCAAAAATACAGTTAAAAATAATTTTTTAATATTTTTTCTAATTAAAATAACTGTTTTCTATTTTAATAGAATTCAAAATGTAATTCATTCATGTGATGCAAAGTTGTATTTTCAGCTTCATTACTCCAGTCTTACTCCAGTGTCACATGATCCTTCAGAAATCATACTAATATTCTGCTCAATTTTTTGAATAATAATAATAATAATATACTATGTTGTTTGAATTTCAAATGTCTACATTCCTCTGCCCTTTGACCTCCAACATCCACATATGTGTTTGGTCTTGTGTTTAATGAGACAAACATGTGGCATCATCACCTCTGACATCAACCAATCGACCCCAGACAAGCAAAGGTCATGACCTTTCACCCCACCGTGAGTCTACTAGGGACATCAAGATGGTCACTGGCCAAAAAGGACTGGAATCCTCAAAAGGGTCCAAACTAAGTTTACACAGCAGAATATTTTTCCTTTAGTGCTCAGTGGGCGAAACTATAGCATATTTCAACAAGTGCACGTTCTTTAACAATTAACATTTGTAAACTGTTCAGTGGGGTTCTATATTGTCAATTTTGGGGTTCTTGACTCAATTTTAAAGAACCTTTACGCCAAAAAATTCTCAAACCTATTTCTAGGCCTATACGATTTCATCAGAACGTTCTAAATTCCCTGAATGTTTTGTTGAAAGTTCATTATTTTATACGTTGTTGTTATTTTGGACGCCTGATCTACCGCCAGATTCATAGGCTAGCTTACTAATGCGTGAGCACCATGGTGAGCACGCGCGTTTAATTTCAACGGCCATATTAGCGTGTCCATTGGCACGGAGAAGAGCGAGTGTTTTCAATTAATTCCAGTGGAAGTTGAGCTGTAAGCTCGTGAAGCTACACTTCTATGAAGTGAAAACGCTCGCTCTGCTCCACGCTAGGCTAATTTAGTGGAAACGCGCCATACAGATTCTGGGAGTGTGCTGTGAGGTTTCGGTGTTTTGGGTCCTTTCGATAGCCTTAAAGGGATAGCTCACCCAAAAATTCAAATTCTGTCATTAATTACTCACCCCCTCATGTTGTTCCAAGACCTTCGTTCATCTTCCGGAACACACATTAAGATATTTTTGATGAAATCCAGTGGCTCAGGAGTCACTCATTAACACTTTGAAGGCCCAGTAAGGCAGGAAAGACATCGTTAAAATAGTCCATACGACTACAGTGGTTCAACCTTAATTTTATGAAGCGACGAGAATACTTTTTGTGCGCCAAAAAAAAATAAAAAAAATATCGACTTTATTCAGTAATTTCTTCTCTTCATGATGAACCAAGGTCTTACAGCTTTGGAACAACATGAGGGTGAGTAATTCATGACAGATTTTAAATTTTTGGGTGAACTAACCCTTTAATGAGCACATCACAATACAGGACAAAATTAAATGTTTGAAGACCAGTGGGCATACTATTTTTATTTTTCTAATGTGCTATATTTCATTCATTTTTTTTTTTTACGAGTTACGAATGAGTGTGTAATTGTAGAGGGAAAAAAGAAGCACATTAACCTCAGGTAAGAATCACTTCAATCATTTTATCTGGTATTAGACAGTGAAAGGTTTAATACATATATTACAATCTTACAATAAAGATAACACACCGAAAGGTCAAAACAAATTAAATGTTACATTAGAT
Organism: Phoxinus phoxinus; assembly: GCF_949152265.1. Lineage (NCBI taxonomy): Eukaryota > Metazoa > Chordata > Actinopteri > Cypriniformes > Leuciscidae > Phoxinus > Phoxinus phoxinus. The sequence goes on from NC_136900.1 coordinate 11,747,952, forward strand.
GCAGGAAAAACATGTAGGAATATTTACATACAGATATTGCACTTGTTGCCACTGTTTTGTCAAATTTGTTAAAGCATTAAGAAAATGACAAATATTTGATTTAGAGATGTTATGCAGGCATGCTGATTGACATGGACATGCAAATCATTGAGTCTATAAATAAAAGATTATAGATTTTTGATTTTATGTGAATACAACGTGTGGTTTCTCACCTACAATATTAAGACAAACAATTTTGTAATCTTATAAAACAAAATAATTACATCATAATGACTAAAAATTAACAACAGTAAAATTTATTTCATTAAAAATCTAACAGCTTGGAGGTTTAGAGGTTGTGGGTTTTTGGTCACATTTTCTCTGAACGCATTCACAGGAAAGTCACATTAATCTGGAATCATCCCCTTTTTTAATTTTTATAATTCTGATTAATCTGATAATCTTTTTGATATGCAAATATATTCAGTAGTTATTTGGATCTGCAAACTGGATAAAAATAAATGCATTCTCGGTTTCATAAATATTGTGGCTCTGTGCATGGCTTCTTTCTCATTTTTGGCCGGTAGCGAGTATTGTCTTCAGGGCAAGCAGCAGGAAGAGGTTTCATCTGATGCCATGTGTTAATGCTGCTCCGCGAAGTTTGTCTCTGTCCTGTATGAGAAACCACGTGTTACTTTCAGCTTTCAGTTTAATTTTGCTGGTGCGAAACAAAACGCTGTCATCAAGCGCCATCTTGTGGTGGAGAGATCACATGATCTGAGATGGCAGCATAGAAATACTATGCATGATGCATCCAAGTTATCTTTCTTTCAAAAAAGTAAATGTAACTTAAATTTAAATAATAATAATAATTATTATTATTATTGATAAAGATAACTACAAGTATTACTAATTTATGTATTAATTCACTGTGCATTTTCAATTCAGTGGCTACTATGGATGCATTGCATTTTCATATGCCCTCTGGTGGATACTTTATGTATGACAAGAAATTGTTATTGGATACCAGATATAATTTTACTCTAGAATTCCCATAAACAAACCACCAACTGAAGAAATAGTAACTGAAGGCATGTCCCATTTTAAAGTTGGGCTCAGTTTTATTTCTGTACTCACATGTTTGCATGTTTGTTGGGGATCATGTGGTTGTTGTAGGTCAGGATGGGAGGAACACTTTCTTCATCCTCTGGAACCTGCAACGAAGTGATACAACAACAACATTTTTTTAAAACATATTTATAGATAGATAGTTATAAGTAAAACAATTTCTCTGTAAACATTTCAAAGAAAAAACAATTGTCTGACCTCCCAATAGATCTCGTCCTCAAAGCAGTTTTCATCTGCAGGATCACCCCAGATGGGCAGCTTCAGAACCAGTCCTGTTGGTGGAACAATACAGCTGTCACAACATGATAAATGTGACATTTCCATTACAAACTGAAATCTAATACGCCTGTCTGTTCACGTTAGCTGAAGATCAGGTGTATTTGTAGACTGACTACCAAAATGTCATCCTACACTGTCCTCTCTAGTTTTCATGTTACAAGCACCACACCTGTGCCACGACGCAACAAACAATCGCAACAAAAGCCCTTCAGATCCGCAGGCTTTTCAGAAGTATTGTAAAGTATTGCACTGCGGCACACAATGAGAATCCATCACAATATGCACTTAAAATAGATTCATCTCTCAAAAGACTCTTACCAACTAATATACCGCCTCCGATTCCAAAACACAAGGCCACGCAGAGTCCGGCTGCCTGGTATCCTCCCTGCACAGTGGGCACACGCTTCGCAATAGCTCCCGTAAAGTCAAACGTGTTTTCCAGCCTGAAATGGACAAATATAGTCATATTATTTTAGCAGTTAACTAACTGGGCACAATATTAATATTTTTTTGTAATAAAACTACTAATAATAAATTATTAATATTACTACTTAGTACCAATATTAACATTATGTAATAGAATAAAAAAATACTAGTACTGCTACTAATAATTGTAGTTCTTGTATATTATGAAACTATAATTAGTGACATTAATATTAGTATTAAATACTATTGTTAATTATAATACTATCAACATTTAACAATATTAATTGTTATTTAATTATTATTTTTTAAGTACAATTTTTTTTATAATAATATCAATAATTAACAATATTAATTATTTAATAATAATACATCACATTATTAATATTAAGTACTATTTTTTTATAATAATAATAAACAGTTATTATTTAATTATAATAAATAGGATTAATAGTAAATACTACTAAGAAAATTAGTATTATTATTATGCAAAGTTTTTTTTTTTAATGCAATCCGAAAATTATATCTTACATGAAATGCATAATATTGTTTTCTTTTATTGTTTACTGACCCTAACTCTCCATAAACGGTGGTGGTGGCGGCAGCGGCTGAGATGGCGCCCACGATTCCTCCAATGACGCCTGGCATAGCGTGCAGGTTATGGATTCCACACGTGTCCTGAATCTTCAGCTTCTCCTCCAGGAACGGCTGAGGAGCAGAGACAAATGAGAGATTTATGCAATTAAAGATGAAAATTCTGTCATTTACGAACCCTCAAGTTGTTCCAGACCTGTATGAGTTTTTTCTTCTGCTGAACACAAAAGATGAGATTTTGAAGAATGTCAGTGACCAAACAGTTTCTGGTCCCCATTGACTTCCATAGTAATTTTTTCTCCATACTATGGATGTCTATGGACACCGTCAACTGTTTGTCACCGACAATCTTCAAAATATCTTTTGTGTTCAGCAGAAGAAAGACATTATACAGGTTTGGAACAACTTGTGAGTAAGTATCCCTCTAACAAAAGACAATTTCTGCAAAGCTTTTACTGTCACAATGTTCTTGATCGAATAAATAACTGGAATGATTCATCTGACAGGTAAGACTCACCGAAATATAAATGTAACCCATCGTGGAAATAATGCCACAGAAGAAACCCACAATCAAAGAACCGTATGGCATGAGCATAAACTCAGCTGCTGTTCCCACGGCAACTCCGCCCGCCAGCGTGGAGTTCTGGATGTGGACCTGGAAGGAGGAAAACATGGCATTTTAACCTCTTAAAATTCACATAAGCACAGAGCGTGAAGTGGGGGAAAAACACGTGAGAAGAAGTGTCAGTAAGCAAGAAAAAGCGAGGGATTTATATACAGAACTGCCGATACAGGCCCACTTCCAGCACTGCATATGCATTACTGACTGGACAATCATAGAAATGTGTTGGTCAACCACCAATAATATCCCAAGACTTGTCCTGTCATTGCATTTACTGGATAATAAAAAACTAATTCATTAATAGCAATAGTTAAGGGTGTGACGATACACTTGGCTCACGAGACGATTCAATACATGATGTTGATGAGACAATATTTTAACACCATTTTTAAGAAATTTTCAATGACAAAATAATAATAAAGGATGCTCACCATGTCTAGTTTCCCGGTTTTCTCAAACAGGCTGGAGATGGCGACCGCCGTGAGGACGGTGGAGGCCAAGGCCAGGTATGTGTTGATGGCAGCTCTGTGCTGACCGTCTCCATGATCAGCAATGGCAGAGTTGAAACTTGGCCAGAACATCCACAGGAAGAGGGTTCCTGCACAAGACACCAGAATGATCATGTAAACACTATCCGAGCCTTCAATAAAGCAAGCTTTAGTTCAAGCCGCACAGAATAACCAGTAGTCCTTTCAGTTTCCAAAACGATTCACGTTTAATCCTAAAATATAACGCAAGCTTAAGCTCAACAAGACTCTTACCAATCATGGCGAACACGTCCGAGTGGTAGACGGACCCGTTCATGTGTTTGCTCTTATCCAAATCAGGTCGATACAAAACCCATGAAATGGACAGACCATAATAAGCTCCGAAAGTGTGGATCACCATGGAGCCGCCAGCATCTTTGACCTAACAGGGATTGAATCATTGATCAATATATATGTATATATATGCATGTATATATGTATATACATATATTAGGGGTGTAACAATATATCGCAATAGAAAAATGCAACAATATTTATCATGGATAGTGACAATATGTATTTTGTATAGTTAACCCAAAATAAAAAAATTTTAGTGTCAGTACTATTTTAAACTGCTTTATATATTGTTGTTAATGCAATGGGGAAATATTTGTGGGTCCTGATAATGCCAAATGTCTTATGTTACCAGTATTTTAATCAACAGTAAAAATTTTGTTAACCTTTTACCATAGGTCTTGGAGTATTGTAATAATATTGTATCGTGGGTGCAGTATTGTGATATGTATCGAATCATGACATGAGAGTATCGTTACACCCCTAATAAATATATATATATATATATATATACAGTCCCCTCCAAAAGTATTGGAACAGTAAGGCCAATTCATTTATTTGTTCTGTAGACTTAAACCATTTGGGTTAGACATCAAAAAAATAATATGAGACAAGAGATCAACATTTCAGCTTTTATTTCCAGGTATTTACATTTAGATCTGATACACAACTTAGAAGATATAACCTTTTGTTTGAACCCACCCATTGCTCATGCGACCAAAAGTATTGGAACATGTGACTGACAGGTGTGTTTTGTTGCCCTAGTGTGTCCTGTTTCATTGATTATTCAAACAATAAATAGCACTGAATGTCTGCGCTCAGTTTCAGATTTGGGTTTTGCCTGTGCAGACTACATTTATAATTAGACGTGTAACCAACATGAAAACCAGAGAGCTGTCTATGGGCGAAAAACAAGCAATTGTGAAGCTGAGAGAAAATGGAAAATCAATCAGAGCCATTGCACAAACATTGGCCATAGCCAGTACAACCATTTGGAATGTCCTGAGGAAGAAAGAAACCACTGGTGTACTAAGTACCAGACCTCGAATGGGTAGACCAAGGAAAACATCAGCAGTTGATGACAGAATGATTGTGAGAGCTGTAAAGAAAGACCCTAAAACAACTGTTAGTGACATCAGCAACAACCTCCAGAGGGCTGGAGTGAAGGTATCTCAATCTACTGTTCCCAGAAGACTTCATGAACAAAAGTACAGAGGCTTCGAGCCCATCTGTGAAACACGCTGGAGGTAATGTCATGGCTTGGGCTTGCATGGCTTCTTCTGGGACGGGCTCATTCATCTTTATTGATGATGGAACACATGATGGCAGCAGCAAAATGATATCAGAAGTGTACAGAAACATTTTGTCTGCCAATTTACAGAAACATTCAACCAAACTGATTGGGAGATCCTTCATCATGCAACAAGATAATGACCCAAGACAGTGCCAAAACAACAAAGGAATTCATCAAGGGCAAGAAATGGAAGGTTTAGACTGGCCCAGTCAATCTTCAGACTTAAACCCTATAGAGCATGCATTTTACCCGCTAAAAAAGAGACTAAAGGTAGTAACCCCCCAAAACAAACAACAACTGAAAGAAGCTTGGAAAAGCATTACAAAAGAAGATTGCAAAAGTTTGGTGATGTCAATGGGTCACAGGCTTTATGCAGTTATTGCAAGCAAAAGATTTGCAACTAAATTTTAAGTCTTATTCACTTTAATCTATTTTAAGTTAATCTGTTCCAATACTTTGTCGCATGAGCAATGGGTGGGTTTAAACAAAAGTTTATATCTTCTAAGTTGTGTATCAGATCTAAATGTAAATACCTGGAAATAAAAGCTGAAATGTTGATCTCTTGTCTCATATTCATTTTTTGATGTCAAACCCAAATGGTTTCAGTCTGCAGAACAAATAAATGAATTGGCCTCACTGTTCCAATACTTTTGGAGGGGACTATATATATATGCGTGTATGCATGCATACATGTACATACACACACACACACACACACATATAACATATGAACACTACAGTGATTGTAAATGTATAGAACACTTTATTTATGTTAAAACATTTTAATACTATCTTAGGTGCACATTATCTTTGACAGCCTAGAGATCAGACTCACACGAAGGACGCTCAGGATGATGTTCTCTTCAACAGCGAACAGCGTGACCCCGAACAGCGTCATCACCAACAGCTGCACGGGACTGACCTTCCCCAGCACGGCCCCGTAGGCGATCAGACACCCCGCCACACAGAAATCTGCATTGATCAAGCTGAACACAGGGGACATCGCTTCAGACATTTGTGTGAAGTGTTAGATGATCATAAATTTGGCACTTTTATAACTTTTTCATGTCCTTCATACAAAGTAGCAAACAGTGCTGATTACAAAATAAACAGTGGCGCCTGCATCTGCATAATAGGATCATTCACTTTCCAGTTTGGTCCGGCTGTTTTTCTAATTACTGTTTAAATGCAAAACAAATCATTTAGTGACACCTGCAAACTGGTTTGTCTATGGTGTGCTTCAAAGTTATCAACACTAGGTTAACATGCAAATACTGCAGCTTTTCTACATAAATCCCCAAACAAATCAGCTCATTTAGAGATTTAGATGTCAGTATTAATTATAGGAGAGTATAAATGTATCTGGTTTTAAATCAAACTTTTTTGGACCCCTTGGCAACTGTAATAACTCACAAAAGAGAACATACCTTTCTATCCCGATCTTGATCTTTCCATCAACTGGGTCCAGAGAATGGAACCAGCCTTGCATCAGGAGAGCCCACTGGATGCCGAAAGCCGCAATCAGGAAGTTGAACCCGACGGCGCCGAAGCTATAGCGCTTCAGGAAGGTCATGAGAAACCCAAAGCCTACGAAGATCATGACATGAACATCCTGAAAACCTGCAGGGAAAACAAAGAAAATATTTCCAATTCAGTCAATCAAAACCACAGCGAGGATCATGAGAAATCAAATAGAAAGAGGTGTTGTCAAGGGTGTAAACGTATTCAGAATTGAAAAACATCTCAATATTAGGTGGTTAGGTCTATAAAGACGGATGTCCTTTAGAGCAGGTTTCAAACCTTTTCTTGATGCCAAGGACACAAAAAAATTATGATTTCCTTCCTAATATATAGCGGTAACATAAAAGATTACCATCTTAACATCAATTATGATGTTAAAACATTTTATAAGTATCTTAATTCACCCTCAGATGACTACGGACAAATATGTGTTAGCAAGTCACAAACTGTAATCTGAGCCTTTTGGTGACATAACCGAGGTCAAAGGAGCAGCAAATTCGATTATGTGTGGCAGAGGTGAAAAGTAACGATACTTCAATTTCTCAGAACAGGACCAGGCTGGGCTGGTTACTGTGAAGATGTTCTGGTAGAAATGCACTACAAGGACATCTCGATGCTGGTAACACCATAGAAAACTGCTAATGAAAACAGACAGTGCTGTGGTTTCGGAACAAGCCCTTATTTCCACAGAGAAAAAGAGTCTGCAGGCTATCGTTACCGTGAAATCTCTCCCAGAATCTGATAACACTTCTTGCTTTTTTAGCAAGGTTGTCCTTTCATTCTGGCCTGGCATGAAGCTTCACCTTGAAAACCTTCTCAACCGATGATGCAGGAGATGCAAAACTCTAGGTTTCAGGTTGGTGTAAGAAGAACAGAACTCCTACAGTAAAAGCTGCCTGGATAAAGTCTTGCTAAGTTGTCTGGACTGTATTTATACACAATGGACATTTTATGTGCCAAGTAACTCAAGTTAATTCGGATGTAGAAGGTGTGATACATTAGTTTTCAGGAACATTAAAGGGTTGATTCACCCAAAAGTGAAAATTCTGTCATTCATTTACTCACCCTCCTGTGGTTCCAAACCCTTTTATTCATCTTCAGAACACAAGTGAAGAGCTTTTTGATGAAATCTGAGAGCTTTCTGTCCCTCCATTGACATCTACACATCTACCACTTTGACGCTTCATAAGGAGATCGTAAAACTAATATGAATGAATTGAGCGGTTTAGTCCAAAATTTCTGATGAGACTCGATCACTCTATATGATGAACAGATTTAATTTAGGCTTTTATTCACATCTAAAAATTAATCAACGCATACATCAGTTGTGGTAAACGAAAGCTCAAGCATGTTCCCTTGCCGTGCGAGAACCAATGAGGTTCATTCTCGTGTTACGCAGCACGTTTGAGATTCCGCAAGAACCAATGAGGTGCATTCTTGTTACGCAGCACGTTTGAGCTTCTGGAAGAACCAATGAGGTTTATTCTCGTGTTACGCAGCACGTTTGAGCTTCCGCAAGAACCAATGAGGTTCTCTCTTGTGTTATGCAGCACGTTTGAGCTTCCGCAAGAGCCAATGAGGTTCATTCTTGTGTTACGCAGCACGTTTGAGCTTCCGCAAGAACCAATGAGGTTCATTCTTGTGTTACGCAGCACGTTTGAGCTTCCGCAAGAGCCAATGAGGTTCATTCTCGTGTTACACAGCACGTTTGAGCTTCCGCAAGAACCAATGAGGTTCATTCTTGTGTTACGCAGCACGTTTGAGCTTCCGCAAGAGCCAATGAGGATCATTCTTGTGTTACGCAGCACGTTTGAGCTTCTACAAGAACCAATGAGGTTCATTCTCGTGTTACACAGCACGTTTGAGCTTCTACAAGAACCAATGAGGATCATTCTTGTGTTACGCAGCACGTTTGAGCTTCCGCAAGAACCAATGAGGTTCATTTTCGTGTTAAGCAGCACGTTTGAGCTTCCGCAAGAACCAATGGGGTTCATTCTCGTGTTACGCAGCACGTTTGAGCTTCTACAAGAACCAATGAGGATCATTCTTGTGTTACGCAGCACGTTTGAGCTTCCGCAAGAGCCAATGAGGTTCATTCTTGTGTTACGCAGCACGTTTGAGCTTCCGCAAGAGCCAATGAGGTTCATTCTCGTGTTACACAGCACTTTTGAGCTTCCGCAAGAGCCAATGAGGTTCATTCTTGTGTTACGCAGCATGTTTGAGCTTCTACAAGAACCAATGAGGTTAATTTTCGTGTTAAGAAAGCACGTTTGAGCTTCCGCAAGAACCAATGGGGTTCATTCTCGTGTTACGCAGCACGTTTGAGCTTCCGCAAGAACCAATGGGGTTCATTCTCATGTTACGCAGCACGTTTGAGCTTCTAAAAGAACAAATGAGGTTCATTCTCGTGTTATGCAGCACGTTTGAGCTTCCGCAAGGACCAATGGGGTTCATTTTCGTGTTACGCAGCACCTTTGAGCTTCTAAAAGAACAAATGAGGTTCATTCTTATGTTACGCAGCACGTTTGAGCTTCCGCAAGAACCAATGAGGTTCATTCTCGTGTTACGCAGCACGTTTGAGCTTCCGCAAGAACCAATGAGGTTCATTCTCGTGTTACGCAGCACGTTTGCGCTTCCGTAAGAACCAATGAGGTTCATTCTCGTGTTACGCAGCACGTTTGAGCTTCCGCAAGAACCAATGAGGTTCATTCTTATGTTACGCAGCACGTTTGAGCTTCCGCAAGAACCAATGAGGTTCATTCTCATGTTACGCAGCACATTTGAGCTTCAGCAAGAACCAATGAGGTTCATTCACGTGTTAAGCAGCAAGTTTGAGCTTCAGCAAGAACCAATGAGGTTCATTCTCGTGTTACGCAGCACATTCAAGCTTTTGCGAGAACCAATGAGGTTCATTCTCGCGCATCAAGCAGGTTCGGTTGAGCTTCGGTTTATGTTTGCGGATTAATATTTATGTGTGTATAAAAGCCTAAATTCAATTGGTTCATCATATAGTCTCTTCAGAAAATTTGGACTAAACCTCTCAGTTCATATTAGAAGTTTCAGACGGTTCAAAAATATCATATGATCTTTTTGAAGCGTCAAAGTAGTAGTTGCGTATCAAAAAGATCTTCATTTGTGTTTTGAAAATGAACAAGAGTCTTACAGGGTTTGAACACGATGAGAGTGAGTAATTAATGACAGAAATTTAATTTTATGGGTGAACTACCCCTTTAAGTGGTATCAAATCTCACACAGCTAACAAATGAGCTTAAGCGTATCATCATCACTCTAAATACTCCAACAGACTTCTGAAGTGTCACACCTCAGCCATGACAAAACATGTCCAATGATATCTGATCGGTCCGCAAACAATAGTTTGTGTCCGAGTTCATACACCACCTGTCATCCAACACTTGAAACATTGATAGTTGGAGAACAGTGGATGGTCTGACCAGAAGACTGAAGATCTCTACATGACTGAAAAATTCAACCACCCCTTCAAAGATTCAAAAGATGACAATGGATAGTGATCCTTACATAATCAGAGCAAACAAACCCCGTACCACGGTCCCATGTGCATAAGGAGGTATGCATGTTTTCAAGACAAGAGATAAGCTCAGAGATGAAGCATCTGATAAACATTAATACCACAATCAATGAACAGTGATGCATTTGTTGGATTTTTAAGAAAGACGGACAGGCCGATGGTAAATATAAAATACATAATAACCCCCGTCATTAACCAAACCATTATAAATAAAATACAAGTTATTATTTTGTATATATAGCCTATATATATACACACATTTTTGTTATTGGTAATATATATCATAGATTCTTATATTTATCTTAAAATGATGCACTTACTTGGATATCTGAAGTAGAAGTCATTCTCAATATCACTTGTGATATTTTTTTCCTTTTTGGTGTCAACCCAGTGCGTGTCTGACTCCTCATCATACCGCACAAACACCCCAAAAAGAATAATCATCGACAACTGCCAGACGAAACACACGGCAGGTAAACTGAATTTAATGTTAGTGTTCTTTGGCCGGTCGCACATGTTTCCAGTGCAGTTCCCCATGTCTGCAGGTTGTTCTGAGGACTGCTGGTGTTGTTAAGAGACGTGGACGCGCATTAGTGTCACTTTTAAACAGTGGGAGCGGGAGGTGTGTCTGCATCTCCATTCCTCGCCCCCTTCCTCAGAAAAGAAAACAAACATTTGCGAGAAATGTCTAAGGATGACTGATTGCAAAGTAATGCAACATGTTTCTAATTGAGGGTGCTCTGGAGTTTGATTTTTAAAGCACAGGTCTGTTTTATTGCAGGGGAATTTGGAGTCAGTTAAATTCTGATAGCCTATGTGTATTCGGATATTCGGGGTAAAAAACTTCTCATTGATCGCACTGATGTCGTAATTTGCGCGGGAAATTATTTGGCTAAGTACATTCTAAATTAACAGCTAATGTGCTACTTCCTGAATTCCATACACTCCGGTTTCACAAGACGTTTTAAAAGTATTATTGTATACATTTTTGACAAGATACAATTCACGTGATTTGTTGTGAGAACCAGTGACATGTCGCTAGCGTCCCTACTAAATTCTACGCTGGTGAGAACTATTAGATAAGTTTGACTCATCTAACAGGAAATGAACCTAGCATTTCCCCCCATTTTATTTATTGTAATTATATGTTTATAAATACCCAGAAATTAACATTTGGTCTCAAACTATCTTGCTAGATTTATTTAGGGGAAATGTGCAACTGTTTTTCTGTTAATAGAAAATGAATGCCATGCATTTTGTGTATCTTTGGTGAAAAGTAGTTAAAATGCTTGCTTGGAAATAAGTATAGTAGAACTGGCTATCAGCTGTCAAACTTACCTCAAAAGTAGATATGTCAATGCTTGGATTTTGTTTCATACATGAATTCAATTATTTAAACATTTTACAGAACATTTTTAGAAACATTTAGTTTTTGCTGGGATTCCTCATGCAATTGTTGCTGAATCTGATGGATGGATGGATGGATTTTGCTAAAGGAGGTAAGTATCCCCATTTGTCGAGCATTTTTAAACTTTCACCAGTTTCATCATTGGTAGCCTACATAATACACTCATTTGTGCAACATGCACGTATGTTACAGTTAAACTTGGTAAGCTTTTCTTTCTCCAGGAATTGTCTCAGTGGATGTGTTTGACGTCAGTGGATTGAACTTGTTAATGATTGATCAGACAGAATATGTGCTTGTATGCATGAATGAGACCATTAATTTTCACTGTTTCCCCTTGTAATTAATTGTGAAGATTGAGAACTTTGACATGGTGAAGGAGTATTTCCCGAGGCTCAGAATATTTTTAGAAAAGGGACACCTCCTTTAAACCTCCTGCTTAAACTGAACATTTCCTGAACATTCTCCATTGAGTATTTGACATTGTCCCAAATGGCACACTAAATGTGTACTTGTGGTCTTACGATGGTTGTCAAATGTCCCATTTGTTCTGACAGGCTGCATTACGCCACCAAAGTATGGACCAGGAGGAGGACATGCAAGCAAGGTCTCAGGACGCCATGCTTCATGGGTTCCTAAGGCAGAGTTTATAAAGTGCATAAGTGTTTGCCCACTTTTTCAGCGGGATTGGTTCCGGAAGTATTTTTTCCATTAATTTCTTCCACGGGGATTTCAAAAAAGGGAGAGGGTGCTTCATGGGAGTGGGCAGAGCTAAAGAGATCTTTTGACTCTCTGATTGGAGGAATTTTCTGTACAGCTTTCAGGATTGTTAGTTCTGTTTCGTTTTTTAGATCTGCCTCGGGTCTTGCGGCCTCCAGCTCCACCTTAACAAGGGGACAAGCTGCCGAGTCCGCCACTTCACCTCGCCTCATTGACCAGTCGGCTCCACCAGGCTTCCTCGCCCCTCGGGCTTCGCCTTGGTCAATCATCACTCCACCTGCACCTCTGCCTCAATCCTCTGGCACCCTGGCTCCACCTCGGAGGTTTGATGCTGCGGCTCCTCATTGGTCTCCATGTTCATCAGTCTCGTGGTCTCATTGGCTCTTCGGGTCTCCACTTCCATCAGGTCCATCTCAGTCTGTAATCCCTCACGAATCCTCCCTCCTTCGACTCCGCCATGGGCCTTCGTCCTGCTCTCTCCCTCCCTCCTTAGTTGGACTCTTATTACTTTGCCAGGACATCCTTTTCCGGCAGGAGGGAAGGGGGATGTGTCCGGGTTATGTTCTCAACTGTTTAGTTTTCTTGGTGTTTCATTTTCATTCTGTTTCTTGTTCTGTTTACTTAGTTCACTTAGTTGCTGATTACGTTCACCTGTTGTTTATTCAGTTACCTCATTACTCCCTGTGCATTTAAGCCCTTAGTTTCCTCCATTCATTGTGCCATGTTGTTTTTGCTATAGTGTTTGTAAGTTTCTTGCGTGTTCCCTTTGGATTTTGTTTATTAAAGACTGTTTTGAATTTTCCATTGCTGTGCGTTTTATAACAGGCACTCAGCGTGACAACAGCATCATGGGTAATGTAGTTTTTCAAATTCTTCTGTTAAACATGATTATTTTAAAATAAGCTAAAATAATGCAGGCTGATGTCTTCAACAGAAGCAAATACCTTCGATTAACAACCTACATGTACGTAGCTCACAGTAGGTCTGTCTTTAACACTTTATAAGTTAACGTTAAAAATAGATTTTCCTATGAAGAAAACAAATTGAGTTTTTACTTCTGATCCCGACTGGTGCACTCTATCCCACAAACTGGACTGGATATGGTTCAGGGAATTGCCGTAGCCTCTATAACCTGCATAGACATTGACATGTTTATGTTCTCATTAGATCCAGCCAGTTTATTTTGAAGTTGTGCTGGAGGGTTTAAATGTTTCATGTGTAATGTAAATGTTATCCGTTGCGCTCTGCTAACATTCTTCTGTCTGCAGGCGTCACTCAATGCTGCTTATCCTGGATCTTTGAGGGCTGAATAATATTTGTTACTGATTCATGGAGTATGTGGCTTTATGCACTAGCAAGATTTTTTTATTCTTTATCTTTGCAAATGTAAAAACAAAACATTATTATCTGCTTTAAAGGTTCATGCATACTCACTCCATTTAAATTCAACTTCTGTTTTCCCTGGTTTAAGTCCCAAGGGTCACTACATTGTGAGGAGAGGGGCTCGTGTGTGTGTGTGTGTGTTTTTCTTATAAGATTTGTTTCACTTATGTAATGCATTGTACCAATTAAAGAGATTAGCCTAACGTGTAGAAATTATGAATCATAAATTCCGGCCACCTCCGGTCCATCAACCTATTTTGTACTGTTTCAGGATTGGCCAATTAAAGTTCCTTTTTGGTATAGGTTTGACTGGAATTGTATAATATTTAACATTTAGATCTGGTTTATCAGTCTTTACTGATTGGACAAATGATATATATAAGTATGTCCTCTGTTTAGATGTTATGAGGGGCCATCAAACCCTTATTTTCACCTTGAATGTTTAGTCATCACCGTTTTATTGATTGATGCTGAATGTACTTGAAATCAAGTCAGGGGTTGACCTCTATTGGTTGATTCAAACAAGTAGGATCAGTTCAGTAAAGTACAAGGCTAATGTATCACCTCTGGTGTGTTTGTGGTACCAGGTTAGATTGCAGATAAAAGGGTCTGTACTGATGCACAGCAGGGCTTTTGTTGTGGTGTGAAACAGATGACACAGGTCTCCTCAGACCGGTTTAGTGTTAGTTACAGCAACCATCACCTGGAATTAATAGGTTTTCGAGGCCACAGAGAGCGTTTAAACGACGCCAGAGTGGGTTTACGTTGTCTGAGTTGGATCCTCTCAGGCGTGCGGTTTGGATTCGACGTGAGGGAGGGATATTCACCTCACTGAGCTGTAAACAAACAGGACAGTCAAAGGTGAGGTGAAATTCCTGTTGAATAACTATTATGAGTCACAAGGGAAGATGAATATCTTTTCACCATCATCAAACTTCTCTTTCAGGCTCCTTTTGTAATGAAGAAACATACACCGCATGCCTGAATGAGCGTTAGCTGGGCGGTGCGTGTATAGAACCTGCTTTGTTCATCACAATCCGATCGAGAACTGATTTAGACGAAATTGTGTCCACTTAACTGGAGTTTCTATGAAATACTGCCAGTGCTATTGTACAGTTCATACTCCAGGCTGTTTTGTTTGGATGGAACATAATGCAACCGTGATATGATCAGATAGTGTTGGGTGAAATTATTGAAGCAGGCTAATCAAATTACAAAAACTTAATTACTTTTCCCTTGAAAAAGGAAATAAAGGTATTACTTTCAAATTTTCTGTAATTCAATTAAAGGATTAGTTCACTTTTAAAGTGAAAATTCTGTCATCATATACTCACCCTTAAGTTGTTTCAAACCTGTATGAATTTCTTTCCTCTGCTGAACACAAAGGAAGATATTTAGAAGAATGTCAGTAACCAGACAGTTTTTGGTTCCCATTGACTTCCATAGTAGGAAAAAAATATACCATGGAAGTCAATGGGAACCAAAAACTGTCTGGTTACTGACATTCTTCTAAATATCTTCCTTTGTGTTCAGCAGAGGAAAGAAATTCATACAGGTTTGAAACAACTTAAGGGTGAGTAGGCCTATATGATGACAGAATTTTTATTTTAAAAGTGAACTAATCCTTTAAGCCTACTGCTGAGTTCTGCAACTTTAGCCTATAGACAGAACAAGTCTACAGGCCTATAAAACAATAGTGGATTTAACATCAAAATGTTATGTTAAAATGTATGTTTTTAATGTAACCTTCTCCCTTTACACAGTTTGGCTAGTTCAATAATAATTTAAGCAATTGTATTGTTTATTTGAAAGAATCAAAAGTGCAGTTTCGTGTCTTGTATTTTTCAACAACTGGTTAGAGGTTGATATGGGATTTAGACTAACAAGTAATCCAATAATTTTGAGTTAGTAATCTAATTACACTTTTGAAGGTGTAGGCCTAATTAATAATTTTGTAACTTCCCAGCACTGGTCCTGAAATGGACAAATAATGGTTGATGTAATTTTATAATAAAACAAACGAAGTAGGCTATTGAATAACTGATTATCAATTATAAACGAAATATAATTAAATTAATGAGACATTAATGTCGACTACTATCTAATTAAACGCTTATTTTATTTCCCAAATAAAAATATTTTAACCCCACAGACCACTAGAGAGAGCTAAAAGGATATCAAGTATTGAACTGTATGGAAGCTTAGGCTATACTACTTTGCTGTAGTAGGCTATATGATTTTTTTTTTTGCATGTATAAAATACCGATTACCAAATATATCTGCGAAAATAAATGATGAACTTAGAACCGCATACTACTTTTACCACATCTTTCAACGGCAGGAATAGTAGTAGTATGCTAGTATGCAACTCCAAATTGAGCAAAAGTAGGCCTATCCAACAGCTAGAGCTTATTGCCTGGAATACTGTATCCCACAATGCAATGTCTTTCCTTTATACAGTTAAAAAATGTACATTATTTTGGACTCAATATTTGATCTGACTTCACAAATTTGGATTAAAAAGCTAAATGTGAAGTGATGAGGTCACGTGATAGGGACTGCAGATGAAAATGAGCTTGCATGGCTAAATCTGTCACATTTGCATGATGGACACAAGTGCTAATATTTATTAATGTGCATTCTCTTTAAAAAAGATAAACAAAGGTAGCACACAACTGTTTGAAATATTTATTGTATTGTTGTAGATGTCACTGTCACTTGTTTTTTTTAAAAACAACAATAGTAGACAGAATACAATTGTATTAAATAATTATTAAAAAAACTTATTTTTTTACACTGTTATTAACATATCTATTAAATATAATGTATATAATTTAATACAGATGTGAATATATACATATTTTTTACACCACATATATGAAGAAAATACACAATTAACACACACACACACATAATTGTATTAATATTAGTTTAGTTTTATTATAAATAATATCATATATATTTATATAGATGCAATCTTAGCAGTACTTCATATGCAACTTCAAGTGACAGATTAAAACATTTGAGTTAATAAATCCTTATATTTAATACACCAACATTTATTATATATTCTCTGAAATTCTCATACAGGATAATTTGATGTGTGCTTCAAATAAAAGTGCCATCTATAATAAACATTTCATGACATGCTTTTGCAATTCCCTGAACTCTTCTTGTGGCAGCAAATATTTGCGGATGATGTCTTGTACTCCGGCCTCAGTGGCTGTGTCATAGTCTTCTCTGTTTTTGAAGGGAAGGTGACCGGCGAGCTCACACAGGGCCACATTGAAGGCAGACTCTTCTTTGGCCCCAAAACAAGACAACCGGGGCCATACCATAACCCTCACCCCGATTCGGGATGAAGACTGTTCATGCTCCCTCTGTGGAGGACAACCTCGGGTGATGAAGAGGTTGTGTGCGATGTTCCTGTCAACCAAAATATCAGTGAGACTGCATACCGCATTGACTGTCAAATCCAGGTCTGGACCCTGGGTGTAGAACAGAAAGCCTGCTGGGAAGTCCAGGAGCCCATACAAGTGTTTTTTAGGCAGGATCAGTTCTGCTGGGGAGCTCTCAATCCTCAGTTGGTGCTTTAGGTAGTAGCCATGGAGATGGAGATGGTTTACTGAAGCAAACCCACCCAGGCTGTTGAAGCCAACCCTGAATCCTGGATCAGCGCTCAGCAGAACTGTTTCTATCCCCATCTGGACCGCCAGAGGGGTCAGGATCTGTGGGTGACACCGGTCCGGTTCAGGTACGAGCAGACAGTGACCGAATTCCAGCGGACTCACGTTTATTATCACTTTGCACTTCCGTTTTGAACCATTTTGATGGCATCCCTCTTCACACTGTAATTCAAAGAGCAGCTCTTTGGGGTTGATTTTGTTGAAATTGAACTGCTTTGGGTCAAAGTTCTGCCGGACGCTCAGGATCTCCTGAGGTTTTCGTCTCTCGATGCCTCTCATGATGTTCAGCTGAGCGATGTATCCACAGGGACCAGGGAGGATCCGTGTCTCCAGATCGTCCAGTTGGTACCGAAACAACCCGGTGTTCTTCCTCTCAGTCCATCCGGACCGCAGCGCGAGGTCAAATCTGGACCGGTTCTGATTTCCGGAACAAACATCATTTATAAAGTCCTTGTTAGTGTAGGTGAAAATGGCACAATCATCCATAGTTACATTACATTTGTAAACAACAGTTTCCCCATTCCAATAACGCCAACGTGTGCTTGCATGAATGAAAGGACTACAAGCCGTGCACGTGTTGAACGTCTCTGATTGGTCACAAAGAGTCATATGACACAATTGAGGACTATGGAAAGTGAGAGGGCTCGTGTCGCTTGTTTCAACGTTTCAACGCGATTTGTAGTTTTATGTCTCTTTGGCTTTATCGACATAAATTATTAATCTACACCAATTTAACATTTGGGGTTCAGTATTTTGAATAACATTAATACTTTTACTGAGAAAAGGGCCATTAAATTGATCAAGTAAAGACAAGATTTATATTTCAAATGCTGTTCTTTTGGACTTTCTGTTCATCAGAGAATCCTGTTTTCAACATTATTAATAAATAAATGTTTTTTTTTGAGCAGCAAATCAGCATATTACAATGATTTCTGAAGGATCATGTGACACTGAAGACTGAAAATTCAGCTTTGCCATCAGGGGAATAAATCATATTGTAAAATAAATGAAAATAGAAAATATTTCAAAATATGACCATTTTACTGTATTTTTGATCATATAAATACAACTTTGGTGAACATAGGGGACTTATTTCAAAAATATTAAAAACATTTTACTGATCCCAAGCTTTTGAATGGTAGTGTATGAAAATAATATTTTAGTTAATATGCACATATTTGTATATTACATCTAAAGTGACCCCACTGAAAATGTTAATTAAAAAAAAAAATATATATATATATATATATATATATATATAATCAGAAAATCTGTTAAAATGTTTATTCAACAAAATATTTTAAAAAAATGTTTATGTAAATTAATGTTTTGTCCCTTTTAGGAACAATATTTTTAGAAACCCCTCTCAATTATCAGCAATATCACTTTAAAAATCAAGGATTTTCACCTATTATGAAACATGAAATATTGGGTGTAATATACAAGAAAACTGCCACTAGAAAATGGCCTTTGAAATATTCAAACCAACTCCCATGTAAGAGGAAATGGCGATAAATAAAAATTAAATCTTTAGAAATTAAAATTTTTATTGAGTTATTTTTTGAATGTTTGGTAGTTGCAAAACAGTGTGAAAAAGTCAACATTGTTAAACTTAACCAAATCTACTTAACCTGTGAGTAAACAAGCGCAAGAATAAAAACAAGACCACCACACCTCAAACAAAAGTAGTGTTTATATAAAATCAGAAAGCATAATTTCACAATTCACATTCAACAATTAAGACTTGAATACACATGGTGAGGTGGTCAGACAAAGCATAAATAACACAGGATTCATATTTTCAGTGTGTGCTCTTCACACATTTAAGTAGAATAATCGTATAATATCTTGGAATGTGCATGTAAAATAAATTGAGTGCACTTAATGGAATGGAAGTGAACAAGCTCAATATTTGGTCTCTTTAGGCAGTATGAAATGTGCGCTATGTTTTTATCCATTATGGATAAAAAGCTCCAAACCTCCAGGTTGGGAAATAAACCCCATTAGACTGCATCACATGGAATTACCATTAGATTCTCCCTCATTGTTTCGGATGAGGCCGTACTCCATAGCCAGATCCAAGCAGCGCTGGGCGGCTTTCCGAACGGAGTCCTGGTTGGGATTGTCTCCTTTAGCCAGGACAGACAGGATCTCCAGTGCCTCACTCTCAATCAGTTTCTCTGCCAGGCATTTGTCGGCCTGTATGATGTTCATCAAGATGACCACGCCACGGTGCCGCAGGTCCTGGTTTTCGCTGAGCAACAGAGCCTGGAAGATCTCCAGCCAGTGGCTCGTCTAGAGAAAAGGAGGAGAAAAAGTGGGCTGAGAATGAGATGAAGAATGTGAGAATTCTTAAAGTTCACCTATTACACTTTTTAGAATATTCCCTTTCATGCAGTGTGTAATATAACTGTCTGTAAATGTAAAAGCTCGGTAAAGTTTCATAGATAAAAGTGCATGATAAATGGAGTTATTGTCTCACAACAAAAATAACTGATTCTGAACTGCATGAAACTAGTCATCAGTAATTACCTAGAACCTACTTAGGGGTGTAACAAATTTTGCATAATGCCAGCCTATGCTCTTCATTGGCTGCCCAATGAAGTGCCCAATGCCCAATGAATAACGTCTACTTTGACCCTCAAACACTGTAGTCGTAGCTTGATGTGGTAAAACCAACACCATCGTTACTGTTCGTATCACTTTGTCACAAGCCCAAGGAAGATGAAATTCAGATATGGTAATGGTCATTTCATTTCCGACATGCGCTGTAAGCAGTAGACCAATCACAATTGGGCCATCTGACCAATCAGAGAGAGTAGACTCTGAGAGAGGAGGGATTTAGAAAGACCGAATACTTTATCAAACCGTTTCAGACACTGTGAGAAATGAGGTGATGTGCAATGTATATTATGAGAAAATTCAAATGTTTTTTTGACCTTGATTGCATGCAAACCTATTGCAGAAGGCCTCCGAAACAAAATTAGGAACCTTTAAAATAGCATAATAGAGGCGCACTTTAATCAAAGTGTTACTCACCGTGTCAGGAATACGAGTACACAGCTCGGGTATTTCCCCTGTCAGCACGGCCAGTGTGCCTGACGCGGCCTTCCTCAGTCGCTCATCGTCTTCACCACTGTAGAGTACCAGCAACTTGAGACGGTCACTGTCTGGTACCAGGTAACTCTTCTGCACCTGAAGCATCAAACAAAACCATAAAAATCAGTCTTTAGCTCAAAATTAGATCCAGAAACTGAATACTGTCATGTGACGTACCTCAGCGCTTAAGGCCAGATTGCACATACACTCTGTGGCAGCAGCACGGACCATCTCGTGCTCCTCAAACATGTAGCCCTCAACTTTAGGCACAGCTTTCTCCTTAATGATCTTCTGCCTGTGGGGTTGAAATGTGGTTTGACTGGGGCTTGTTCTGCTGTTCAGTGGCTTAAAGCAGCACTAGGTTACTTTTCAACCTTAATAATATATTTCCAAGTCTCTTGTGATGGTACATCGACTTACAATAGGTTGAATGACACGTCAGCCATAGCCTGACGGGGTCTGTAGCGTTTTTAATCGTACTTTTAAACTTCGGGTTTCGGGTAGTAACCGGCGAACAAAGAGAACTACAAAATTCGACTGCTTTACAGCATATACGTCACTTCCACCCCCACTTCCTTAAAATCGGACGTGCGAGCCAAACTTGCGTTTGTTTGCCAAATGTTATAGTCGTGGACGAAGCAGCACAGAAAAGCAAGAAAGCAAGGGTTTGGCGGAGGAAAGCAAAAAGAGGAAACGAGAAAGTGATCGCATTAAAGGCAGAACGAGGATCAACACTGGCGTGAGCTGAAGGAGGAGGAGGGGTGCCCGATGCCACCCGTCCCGGTTCTCCAGGGATTGTTCTCTTTTTTGAGCGACAGTCCCGGAAAATTAATATTATTTCCCGGGACACGAATTGTCCCGTTTTTTTGTGAAAATGTACTTCTAAAGTAGAATTTCCTGGTTTCAAATTAAACCATTTCCGTCTACTGCTACTGTGTTTTCTTCATAGTTGTGTACAGTACATCCAATCCTGTGTCCGTAAACGGGTAAAAACGGGTAAAACAGTGGATTGGCCAGGCGTTTACTTTTATTTGATTGCAAGCTCAACTTAACGCCAAGCAACTGCCTGTGCTGTCGGTCGGTCGGTCGCGCGCACACATCCAAGATGATACAGTGTGAGTTTAGTTGCTAGCTACCTTTTTAAAAACTGTCTATTTACATCTATTGTGTGAAATGGGGGGAGAGACGGACGAGGAGGAGAACACAACAAAATCGGATGAGCCACCAGTGTCAAAGAGAATACTATTTACAACCTACAACTCAGACTAAGACCCCAAAAAATACTAATAATCTCAGTGTCCCGGTTTTTCACAAATCAAAGGCAACCCTACCGACCGATGCGGACTTTCAAATATCAAATGAAAGCCTATGTCTAAAGGGCGTGAACACGTTTGGTAGGGGCTACATTCTTGCAAGTAAATATATAAGATGTACAAAATCATATTTTAGGATACCTAACATGTCTGTGATATTTGTTTATTTGTCTTGCCTCAAGCTATAATGCAAATCGATTTGTAAAATTTGCAGATTCATCTATAGTAGCTTCTTGATATTATAATATTGACGATAAATGGTTATTATCTACCACTCCACGCATTGCATTGAAGTATCATATAGATTCAGTAAAACGGTAACCAATAGACTAGGCTACTATAATGACGCTGGCTTGTAAACGTGAGCATCGCGATCATTTGTCGTTTGAAAAAAAATAAAACCCATGAAATTATATTCATATCATGACATGCTGAAATATATGCCACTGTACCTGGATGAAGACATTTCACACGCGACGCAAGCAGAACACCTGCATGTGAACTCCTACAGTGTTCTGGGCTATCATGGTTGTCAACAAATGCACATGCATGTATGACAGGGTTTACGACAGTAGTAGAGGACAATACTGTTTCCCAACTCTAGGGGGACCCCGATAGCTTAAAAGTTAAAAGTAACCTGGTGTTACTTTAAAGTCACCATGAAACCAAAATGGACAATTCTTGTTTTTTTTAATGGAATATTGCAGGATTAAAAAAAATTAAAATCTATGTCTTTGTAATCTTTAATTAAACTAACTCTCTCTTGCATCTGTTCTCTTCTCTGATGACGTGTTTACTGGCGTGAGGGCCTCACCCTACATTTTTTCTTGTTAGAGAAGCTATACGTCACAAATTCATTTTAGAGGCTAACCTGAGTCTCTCACTGAAGCCAGCCAGGTTGGTGAGGGCCATCAGAGCCTCAAAGTTCTGCAGCATCGTGCAGTCAAGCGCCAAAAGACTGACCAGGGGTCTCACCACCTCATAGACCTGCACATACACATACATCCTCATAGAATTCCTGATTGAAATCAGTGTGAAAGGTTAAACGGGTTTCTGACGTACCCTCTCGCCCGGAAATGCGATCTCAGGGTTGGATGTGATGGTGATCTTGGCTAGAGCTTGTGCTGCTTTGGTCTTTCCTCGATCTGTGCTCTCAGAAACCAACGGTAGTAAGGCCTGCATCAAGCAAACAAGAAAACTTGTACTACCACTCAAAAGTTTGAGATCAGTAATATTTGGTCCTGGGTGGAACTGAAGCTTATCAGGCATAATGAGAGAATATGCTTACTTTTCCTCCTCCTTGTGCCACAACTAAACCTCTGTCCTCATGTCTCTCCACCAGAGCCAAAATCACCCTGTCAGGAAGAGACAGAGAGTCGCTCATTTCATCTGATAAAAGGCCCATTTCCTTGGACGGAAATCAACCATTTTGCACACTAAAATCCATTTTCAAACAATCTCGCCTGATGGACCAAATTGATCCAAGGCTTAATCTGAATTTGGGACAGTAGTTGTGCCAGCAGTGGGAAAGGGCCAAAGCTGAAGTGCAAGTAAAGTACTTTTACAGTAGCAGACTTTGCATTCTGCCAGATTTTTCCAAATTGATTGAGCTTCATAAGTGAACAGACCTGGCGATATACTCTCTGCAGGCCTCCGAGAGAGCGGGACTCTCGTGCTTCACCATACAAACCAACGCTGACACCACTCCAGCCTCCAAGAGCTTCATCACCCTCTTCTCTACAAACGACTGGGCATCCTACACAAAAACACAAGTCAAAATTATTTGGTCATTTATTCTCCCTCATGACGTTTCAAACGGGAAAGAGCAAATAAATGTTGCAATGACTACATTTATGGTGCTTTTGTGGAGCTTGACGGGCCCAAGTCAATAAATACTTTTGTTGTACGGAGGAGAGCAGCATGAACACTCTGCTAAACATCTTTTGTGTTCCTCAAAAAAATTATATATATATAGTGATATGGGTTTGAAATGACAAATGGAGACAGATTACATAAATAATGATAGTACTTTCATTTTTGGTGGATGTATCCATCATCTCGGTGGATATATGATTGAGTGTTACCTTTGGATGTTCCTCAGGTACATGCTGCTTAGCATATTTAGCAAGTTCCACCATCTGAGGGTCTGGTTTCTCAACATCGTAGCTGTTGGTGCAGTTAACCAGTGTAGATCCGACGGCAAATAACACCGTTTTGTCCTCAGACTGCAAAGAGAATGAGAACATGAGGGAGTTGCTGTAGCTGTCAAGGTTTAGTATAATGAATGGGGGACGTGTATCTCCAAAACAGCAGGAAGCGCGGTACCTTAGCCAGCTCAAACATGGCCTGAAGGGCTTTCTTGTCCTCCACCAGGTCCTCTTTCACATCGGCGTCCAGCGTGAGGTAGGCCAGACCCTCGATGGCCCAGCGCCGGGAGGTTGGAGGAAGAGCTTCGTTGCAGAGCCACCTGGAAGAGAAAGACATCTAAAGGCCACCTGCACATAACACCTTAGCAATTATAGATCAACCTTTTTAAAGAGGTCTAGTTTACACATGCACTCCCATGCAAAAAATGGCTTTTGCTGCAGCTGGAAAACTAAAGCATCTACACAGGTTTCATGCCACTGGTACATGCAGCTGAACACGAGCAGATTCTGATTAGTAAAAATATGACAGACTTCCTTCTTAAACTATAAAGGCAACAATATGTTAATGTGTGGAAAATGTGTAATGTTTCATGTCTAGAAGACATTATACTATTATAAAGACGTATAGATTCTAATATTGCATAATTTTATATTTTTTTATTTTATATTATCAACGCAATAATGTAATATAAAATAAAGATTTAAAATATCTCAATAAATCAAATAAATTAAAATAATAAATTAAAAAGCTAAATGAATAGAATAAAATAATTTATTAAATAGATATTTGAACAATAAAAAGTAATACATGAATAAATTAAAAATATTTACCGAATAACAATCATACATTAATAAAACGCATATTAAATATATAAATTATTTCATTAAACATATTATTATATAAAGTAAATATGTTACATTGACAGTCCCTTAAAACGTTTAGCTAAATCTCCTTTTTTCAGCCCCCTGACATCAGTTTGAAAACCCATCTTTTACACACTGAGTGAGGTTGCCTATTAATATGCATAACTGATTGCTACGATTTTATTAGCAAAGCTCAAAACCTACTTCCTGCACTGCTTGGCGAGTTTAAGTGTTGAACCTTCTGCAAACTGCTTCATGCTGAAATCGGTGCCTCCAGCAGAGCCAAGTTTGCACAACCCCTAGAAAACACACATACACAGGGGCACCATACAGCATTCCTCAAACAAACGATGACTCCAAACGCAGATGTCTTTGAGTCTGAATACTCACCACCAGCGCTCGCACGCGTATACGGTCGTTTTCGCTTTTCTTGTACAGGTCTTTCAGCAGAGCCACGCCATTGGCTGTGATGAACGACGCTCTCTTGGCTTTGCCCGCAGCGTGAATGAGCGCCTCCACTGCCACCTGCTGGTGAGTGATGTTTTCAGACGCACAGAGGGAGATGACGGCCTCCATGATCCCGCTCAGCTCCAGGGTGCAGTTTCCCACATCACTGGGGCCCTGCAGCAGAACTGAGACCGTCTGTATCGCTCGAAGCTTCCTCTCCATGTCTGAGCTGCCGAAGTGATGCCTGTAGAAAACGTCAATGGACAGTGAAAAGAAAATTGAAGTCTTTTTCTAGTTTCTACTAAGCAATAACAGATATAACACAATACATACAAGTATTTAATATAACATGTCACTTACTGGACATATTCCTCACAGAGCTTGCTGAAGTTTTCCCTCTCTTTATCACTCTTCAGGTCATCATAAAGCTTATTAAGTAGAACGGAGCAGCTCATGGGAGTGTTGTCCGTGAGCGGCAGCCCACCCTCGACCTCAGGAACAGTTCCTGCTACTTCTAGAATCTTTTTTAACCCTGAAAAAAGAAAAGAAAAGGAAAACCATGAAATAATCTGTTCAGGTGTCACAGATTGTTAAGCATCAGTGATTTCCACAGGGAAAAAACAGTCCACATTAAATTTCATCTTGTGGTCGAGCACTGTCAAACTCACCCTGGTCGATGACCCACAGTGTGAGCGAGTTGTCTGGGTTTTTCAAAGATTTCCGCGGCACCTGTTTGACCAGCAGGTTGATGGCGCTGTCACGGCCGGCTCCAGACACGCTGGATGCAGGGAGCATTTCAATTAGATGACGCAACATGGAACGCAGCTCACGGGACGGTTCTGCAATACATCCAAAGCATTTTCAAAATTGATGCGTTTTCCGTTATTTTGTACACCACTTACACCAGAAATGTCTAATAGTATTAATATAATATCAAAGGGTGTTTTGCATATATTATTAGAGCAATTTCCAACAATTGTGTTTTAGAAGACTGTTTTAAAGGTTTGCAGACTGGAGGAAATATAAAAAATGTGAAGAAAATGATTACATGGCTCTCTGGAATACTTGAATCTGATTGGTCAATCGCAGAATTCTGCAGTGAAATATTTATAATTTTTTAATTTTGCTGTCCCAAGAAAAAGAATTTCCTGCATAGCTGTTCTAGTTTTTCATATGATTATTTTTCACATCACTATTTCTTCTTGAGTAAAACTATAAAAAAACGCAATATTTCATATATTTTATGACAATTTCATCAATATTTGTGTCTAGGGTTGCATTTCTTTATTTACTTATTTGAATAGTCATGTAATAAGTGTGATAATGTACTGTAAGCCAGGCATTTTCATAAAACAAATACAAAGTCAGGGGTCTGATCCACCTATTACGGGTTATATTGCGATTACGACCATAAACACTCATTTTAGACTTTACACTGCCATAACCCAGTCTTAAAGAAGTAGAACAGAAATTCTCTGCTGGAAATTATTTCTGGTCTTGTCATGGGCTTAAAGTAGGTCGCTGAACTGAGCTCTCAAAGTGAAGGTCGCACTCACCTGGCAGTATGGCTTCGTCTTTCCCCCTGATCTCTTTCTTCATGCCCTCCGTAAGAGCCTCAAACATGACCTGGAGCAGATGGCATGCTGAAAGAGACACGGCTGAAGCAGCAGAACCCATGACGCCACACAACCTGTCCATGCCGACCTCATTCACAATGGCCACGGTCTACAACCACAACAATTTGCAGAAATTGAGAATCTTCAGATACCATACCTATGGGCTTAACTATCAAACTTGATTATAATGGGAAGTTATTCACCCTCGACTGGTGTCCGGTACACAGGCCAACCAGAGTTCTGAGAGCAGAAAGGATCAGTTCCTCCTGTTGGGACTCAAGAAGCTTCTGGAGGAGTTTGACTCCATCATTCCTGAAGATCTGCTCTGCGCCTGCGTCCTCCCGTGAAAGAAACACCAGATTCTGAGCAGCCTGATTAAAAATGCAAAGATAAGCAGAGGACATCACAAAGACCGCATGTTAAAAGTCATAATACGTTTAATGGTAGTCTTGCCCACCTTATGTCTGTCTGAAATCGGTGCTGAGCTGTCCAGAAGGAGTTTGAACATCTGTTGAACTCGTGAGTCTGTGGAGGAGAGCTGTGCTGCCTATGTATAAACACAACATGGCTTCATTTTCAGATCACAAATAGTAGCAGTGATGTGTTTCTTTGCAAGAATCCCTCATAACCTCCCACCTTCTGTTGGATCTGTGCTCCTAACTGTCTAAGCAGATCCTGGAAAGCTTTATTCTTGGGTTCCAGCTGTGCACATGTCTGAGTGTCCATAAACGCCTGATCCAACCGTCCGAGCTTCTGCAGAGCCTGCGCTCGACGGAATCGGGCCTTGACGTCACCTGGATCTACCTCCAAAGCTTGAGGAACACAACTCGGTTAGAGGGATGAATGAGATTGCTGATGAAGGTAATACCCTAAAATAAGTTTTACCTTTGGTGGCATCTGCCTCTGCTTTGGTATAGTCCTCCGTTTTAAGATAGCATGCTGCTCGGTTGCGGTACAGAACTGCACTCTCGGACTGACAGTCGCTGATCTGCAGCGCTTTGGTGTAGCAGCTGAGAGCTTCTTGCACATCACCGGCTTTAAAATGGCTGTTTCCTTCTTCCCTCAGCGCAGAGGAGTCCTGGGTCATCTAAATATGCATAAAAACACATTACATTTGGAAACAGAATAGAATACAATAGAACAGTTTTTTTTTTTGCCATTGACTGGGGCTACCGAAATCGTACATACTGAATAGGTAATTGTGCAGTACAAATGAATTAAAATAAATAAATAAAGGACAATAAGAATCAATAAACATAAAGTCCTGAATTATGTTAAATGTTTTTGCATATAATACACATTGCATTATGCATTAGTATAATATTCAGGCATCATGACATCTGTGTCTAAAGCTGTAACAGTAACTATGGTGAAGTTGCATGGTGACCATACATATAATCTCACCTTTCTCCGCGTCTTTGTCTTCGCTTTTCAGGTAAAAAAAATAATCCAGGTTTTATATACAGTCTACACTGTTTGTTTATTTTAATAACGCCGTAAATTAGTCCTAGTGGTACAAATAGTTGCAGTAGTTCTGTTCACTCTGTTCTCGACTGTTCTGCCTGTACACTTCCTGGATTTGATGCATGATGATGACGCTGCTGAATCCTACTGGTCGAACGTCTTGTTACTTCATTAATATTCATGAGCCTCTGGACGAACGTAGGTCTTCGAAGCTCCGCCTCATTTTCTCGTCTTGACCATATAAGTCCAGTAACATCCAACGTTAGAGTTCAGTTGCACACTGATGATGATAGGAGGACAATACACAAAAACATAGGCCTACATTTCTGTTTTCTACTCTGCTGACAGAATATTTTCATTTTCTGTATTTAATTAGCTATCAATATGTGACAATTAATTATTACTTAATTGCTAAATCTCTCATTATGCATCATAAGAAAAGTATAAAACAAGGATAAAATCTATCTATCTATCTATCTATCTATCTATCTATCTATCTATCTATCCATCACATTGACTTTCAACTAACCCCGGTCTTCATATACCGGTAATGATAAGGGTGTTGTACATCATCTAAATTATATATACCATTTAACGCCTTCAATCATCTAACCAATCAGAGGCCAGTGCGCCTCAGCCCTCAGAAAACTCCACTTCCCACAATGCTCTGCTCCATTCTCAAGCTCTTGCACAGGATCACAGACGTCTTTCAGAAGGAA
This sequence comes from Phoxinus phoxinus, assembly GCF_949152265.1. NCBI lineage: Eukaryota > Metazoa > Chordata > Actinopteri > Cypriniformes > Leuciscidae > Phoxinus > Phoxinus phoxinus. The sequence goes on from NC_136900.1 coordinate 11,777,023, forward strand.
ATAACGGGGAAATATTTGATGTCCCGTGACTGCTTTCTCGTTTAAAATCCTCGCCACCAACAGGTAAGCCGTTTCAAAAAGCGTTAGAAGTGCATTGTAATGATTTTAAACGTTAGGAAGGTGTTTTCTGTAGCTTGATCGCGCGTTTGTATTGAAGAATAGAGCAGCAGAGGCAATGTATTTACATGCTGCACGCGAATACTACGCGATCTTACCTGCGGATCTAGCTGATAAACTCTTATACATGTCTGATCTTGAGTGGGAATGTCAGTTAGAGGTGGATAGATCGGATCTAAAACGTTAAACGAGTAACTTGCCTCCATATGCAGATATAAGCTAACGTTAAGGCTTGCAGTGGATATCAGTGGATCTGTCTATGGCAACAAGCTGGTTTAACGAAGAACTATGAGATTAAATGATATGTCTGATATCAGTGCTGCTGATAACATTCCCACATCATTATTGCAGGCATATTTCTAGGTAGTAGGCAAATAATTCTCCTGCAGTCATGTTGTGGTCTTTGAGACTTTCAGGGCAAGATCAGACTGCTGTAGTTTTACACACTGATCTCTTTCCTCTCTATTGTTTGCTTAACAGTTATATTATATTGTAATTTATCTGTATATTTAAACAATATACTGTCACACACACACACACACACACACACACACACACACACACACACACACACACGCACACACAAATGTGTGTTTGTTCACAATTAGTTTTTGACCAATATGGGATGTTTCATGACTGAAGGCAATACAGATGGTGTTGGATGGCCAATATAAAGACATTTTACACAATCTTCATTCAAAATGTTAAACAGACTTAATTATCAGCCAACTATATCAAATACCTGTCAATTAATCAACCTGGCCGATCTATCGGACTATCATTATTCAATCAAATTTGCATGCTTTATTCTGATATTTTAATGTATGATATAGCCTAAAGAATGGATGGATAAATATAAGTGATCATGCACCAAAATATTATTATTTATTTATTTTTTAAATGTTTTAACAGAAACCGAAAATAAAGTTTTAATTTACCCGTAAACTGAAATTGATATTGGAAATAAAGTTTTGGTAATTAATTTTGGGTAATTGCTGCACAATGTTGTGTTCTCAGCTGATAAATGAAACCAGTCATAGTGAAGATCTTCAGCAACAAGCTGCCTCTCGATAATTCAGTTGAAAAAATGTGACATATTTTAAATCTAGCATATTTTTTTGACACGTTGAAGTGCTTCCCGCTACTTCTCCAACGCATCATTGGAGAAACTTAAATTAAAATTAAATTAAATTAAAAAGTCACTGCTTTGGTCAAAGATTTTGGCCCTCCAAAACTGGTATTTATATATTTTCTTTTTACTATTTTAGACAAAAATATTTTTGTTTTCTAAACTTTTCTTTGGATCACTAATAACAATTTAATGTTTTTTTTCTGGCGTAGTATATTGTTTAAATTGGATTTTTTCAAAATGATAATTAAAAATCTAAATTATATAATTTAATATTATCTGTTTTCAAAATCTTTTGCTTGTATAATAATCAAGCAATTATAAAAAATAAAAAAAGTAATATAATGTAACAAATATTAATACTGACTATGACTACTTTTGCATTGGGAATAATGTGTTTTTTAATTGTATTGATTGACTGCCATTGTTAAGATTTCCGCTTTAGTAGACGAGCATTAAACTCCACTGTTCACTTGTTTCCACAGGTGCTCGGCTCTCCGTTTCTGAGACTTGCTGTGGAAATCTGTGCTTCAAAATAGGAAACATGGAAGAAAGACCTTCTAACCAACCCTATTCAGTAGTTTTCTAAAACTAGGTTTACTCTCTTCCATTAAGATTCCCTTTTGTAGCCTTCTCAGTTTTATGTAGCCATTCCTGGAACCTCTCCATTTTGGACATGGGATCGTTTGAGCCGTTTAGCAGTGCTGGAGGAAAGGCTTAATCCCAAGTCTTTCTGGAGAGCGCTAAGACACTGCCTGACTCGGAGCTGACAGGATTACCTTCATATTAGATTTGCGAGACAAAGGAGGAAGAACACCTGCTTGTTTTTACAGGCAAATCCAGGCCACGCTGCTCTGGGTTTGTCTTTCTTTTTCGAATCTTGTATGCGAGACGCCACCTTCCATTGTCAAATTTGGCACAATTCGTGCACTTCCCAGGATTGCCTCCTGTTGTAGGACTTCATAATCCAAAATCATTCAGAATCAAGGTCAGTCGTCCTTGAGTGCAGAAAAGGTACGTTGCTCGTGTCCGGACGCAAACTATTAACACTAGTGACTTTGTTGGATGCATTATGGAGTTCAAAGGATAAGTGGACTAGCAGATCTGCATCATCAGTGTCCGAGAAGACCCATCAGCCAAGCTGGAAAGAGAGGAAAAAAAGCTTAAGAAAGAGGGGGCGTTCTGAGGCAGGTCGTTCTTATTCCACACTGGTCCTTTCTCTGCTCGGTGGAAACCTGCATTCGTTACGATGGATCCTCGACCGACTCGGACTGGAGCGACCACTGCCGTGTGAAGGACTACACTCTACCCTGTAAGTGAACACACACACACACACACACACACACACACACAGACAGGGCATCACAAGGTGAAGATACTTGGGTGGTACTGATGTGCTGGTTGTGACATCATGAATTGGAAAAGACTTTTCAGAAAGCTCTTGAATTTTAATTAGGTTGCACAGTTAAGCGTTTGCTCATTTCCAAGTCAAAACTGACAACAGTACTTGGAAAAGTAATATTACAATTATAAATCCAAAAATAATTTAAACAGTTTATTTTATTATTATTTATAATATTCTAGTATTTATGATTTTTTTAAAACTAATTGTATGTGCTTTTTGTAAGTGTTTTTATTTAAAAAAAATGTATATATATATTAATATATATATATATATATATATTTGTTTGAAATTCATCTTAAACACTTAAACACAAAATTAGTGCTGTCAAATCGATTAATTGCATCAATTTTTATTATATGTGTGTGTTTGTGTATATACATGAACACACACACACGCATATATATATATATATATATATATATATATATATATATATATATATAAACAAACTTTTATCTTAGATGCGATTAATTGATTTGACAGCACTAATATAATTATTATTTTAAATATATTATATTAAATATATATTTTATTATATTGTACAATAAATTATGCTTTGTTATATACTGGTATATGTGTGTGTGTGTGTATATATATATATTATATATATATATATATATATTATATGTGTTTATGTATATTGTGTTAATATATATTATTTTATCAACTTCATTTGAAGGATTCTGGGTTCTAATTTGCCCTTTTATATACTTTTTTTTTTTTTTACCAAAATTGAATGTCAATTGCATTTCATGAGTGGCCGCACATTTGTTTGCATTTAGCTTTGTAATTTCAGTCTAACGATGCGTTTCAGAGCAGGAACGAACATTACCTAGTAACAAAATGAAAACTGCCCAAGAACTGGAGATGCTTCCTCAGTATTACATCCACCCTGTCGGAAGCTGTTTGATAAAGTGCTGGGGACATGTCCTCACCGTAACGACATCTATATGCACACACACACACACACACACACATAGACAGCTTTGCCGGAGGGACACTAGATCCCTGTCTGGGCTCCCACTGTTTAGAACCTGTGTTATTCTCCCCCCCCCCCCCTTTTTCCTTTCTTGGGTTTGAATGGTTGAGGACAAGGGGCACTTTGAAGGAGGCTGAAATTGGCTGTGGTTTTGGTCACAGTTGACAGACCACTGCTGGGCTCCCACTGATCAGTGTCCCCCGTGTATATATACACCACCTCCCCTATCCCACGAGCCCCTGCTCTAGAATTTGGAGAGCAGAGGTGGACTTTAAACATGGCTGACAAATCCCATCACGGAGTTTTTTCCAGCAACGCTGCACTTTTTCATTTTTGGGACACACCTTCATCAGATCTGGTTTGTGCATGTTAAGATTCTCTTCTTCTGTCTCCTCGACATCAGCGTCCGTGAGATAAGCCGAGGAGGATGAAACTGAAGAAGCAGGTGACCGTTTGTGGCGGGGCCATCTTCTGTGTGGCCGTCTTCTCTCTCTACCTGATGTTGGACCGCGTCCAGCACGATCCCGCCAGGAGACAGAACGCCGGGAACTTTCCGAGGGTGAGTCGGTGGCTTCTTTATGAATTTCCTTTGTCCTGGATTAATTTGTTTTTTGCTGTGTTGGTCCGTTTGAATGGCTCCATTTGTCAAAGCCTTCAGTGTGTTTTTTTTTTTTTTTCTTCAGCCTAGCAAGTGTAAAGCTAGTGATGTGACCAATTTGTTTCTGGCTCTGTCTGGAGCTAATTAACTACTAAATTAGCTAGTGAATAACTCTCTGTGAGTGCTGGCTTTTTTTTTCTATCACGAACCAAAGGCTTTTTTAAATGCAAAAAACCCAATTATTAGAAAAATGTGTTGGTGTTCTTCTATAAATTGCATTCAGGATGACACACGGTTGATGGTGTGGGAATTAGCACATTTCATGTGCTTCATATCGGAAGCCTCTGGAAAAATAACGCACATTATGCAAAATGGAGATATTGTTTGTATCCAAAGCCTGTACTAAATCTTTTATCAATTTGATTGTCAGTTAGCTTTGCCCCAGCGAACACTTACAGCTGCTGTGACACTTGATAATAGTAATACTTGCTAAGGCAAGGGATTTAAACAAACTTCCAAGTTTTATGTTAACATGTAACTCATCCCTCACTCTTTGTACTACGGATCTAAATGATACCTCAAATCGTGCAATTTATTGAGAAGAAGCTATCAGACTTGTGATCTGCCCTGGGGATGATAAAATGGCAGAAGAAATCCCATCAATTTACACCGAAGTATGGACCTGAGACATATCGAAGTACCAGAATATCATTTCTTTTGACTATTAGGGGGCAGCCCTATCGGTTTCGACCATAACATTACAAATAAATTATCATCAGTATAAATTATCAGTGCATCCCTACCCAGAATCATGAGGACACTACTCAAGTTTTCTTTCGAAAATGTAAAAGTTTCGTTTGTTTATGGTACTGTAGACGTGTTAGAGGTTGTGCCTTGGTGTGCCGTCCCCTCTAGAGCGCTCGGGTCAGTCGTGTGATGTTGTAGATTGTGGTGGTAGATTACACCTCCATCCCCCTCCTTGTTTTCAGAGCCAGATTTCGGTGTTGCAGAACCGCATCGAGCAGCTGGAGCAGCTCCTGGAGGAGAACCATCAGATCATCAGCCACATCAAAGACTCTGTGCTGGAGCTCACCGATACGGGGGCCATCTCTCCCAGCGGGCATCTCCCCTTCCGGAGCGCCAATGGATCCTGGGTGCTGCCCTTTGATGGCAGGCCCACCTTTCTCTCTGTCAAGCCACTGGATTGCCAGTTCGCACTGGGCCGCAGGAGCCAAACTGACCTGCAGGTGAGAATCAAAACAGTGTCTCAGTGGGTTGGAGTGTGTGTGTAAGGAGGACTACAATTGAATGGAGTGTTATCTGGGAGCGGATTGCAGTGCGGCTTTGGGATTCACTTGTGGTGGTTTGAGTAGTCAAAAACTACCGACTTCGGTACCAAGTCGATACTGAAGTTTTTTAATTGTGACGCTTTGAGCGCAATCGTAAACACCTCTGATTAGCCATTGTGTTCACGCGCTCATCGGATATGTCTGTGAATCGGATATGTCTGTGATTGGCTACAACGATCAACGCATGGAGCGTTTGAGAGCACACAGAAGTGTTTGAAAGTTTTTTTAAAAACGGGAGCGGGAGCTTTTGAAATCACAAGCAGGCGTCTTTCAAACGCTCCCGTGTGTGTCTGTGTAAGCGTTCGGTGAAGAGCGTCATTGATGTATATTTACAACGTTTTTGAAGCACATCATTGTAGCCAATCACAGACATATCTGATGAGTGCGCGAGTACAATCAGCCAATCAGAGGGGTTTATGATTCCGCTTAACAGCCCTTAAAGCGTCACATTTTTTACGTTTTAGTAACGACTTGGTACCGAAATCGGTACTTTTTGACAACTCTAGTGGTGGTTATAGAAATTACGTCAGTAATCAGAGTTTTGAGTCTGCAACTTTTGACTTTGTCTTCCTGCAGTTATGTAATGATGACTAATAGTGATGACTTGTATTTCACAAGAATGGCAATGGTATTCTATTATGCTTGCTTTGTCAAGGGGCTCTTACACATAATATACAATTTAAGTCAACATAATATCAAATGTGCTTTTTTTAAATAACAGTAAAACTGTTGGTATTTGAAATCAACCCAAACAACCCTTCATTGCTCAGCCCCCAATATGCATGAACACACACTGCATGGATGCTTGTGAACAGGCACTTTTCGTCTCCATTGGGTGCATTGTTATGCTTCAGGCATACTCACGCCTACTCTAAATACAGCTCTTTTGTCATCTGTCAGTTATATCAAATTGCCATGAGATGTGGTATTTCTAAGGAAGTCCGCGCCATGTCCTGTTTTGTGGAAAACATCTTTATCACATTTTAGTGTCTCCAAGTGGAGGTTCTGAGGCTTTTGTAAAGATGTTTAGAATTTTGAAATGGATCAAGACTTCCAGATGGATCAGTGGAATGACATTCAACACCATCTCTGTATTGATTGTTTGGCCATAGATGCTGGATGTATACTCCTTGCTAAACTTCGATAATGTGGACGGAGGTGTTTGGAAGCAAGGTTTTGAGATCACCTACGAGCCCAACGAGTGGGACGACGAGCCCCTGCAAGTGTTTGTGGTCCCTCATTCGCACAACGATCCAGGTAGGGATTGAAACTTCATTCACTCAAACATGCATCAACCTTTCGTACTGAAGAATTTATGAAGTTTTCTTTTTTGAAGTTGGGGCTGATTCACTCTGCACAGGCAAAAGTCAAGGCTTTAGCTGTGTTTATATGTCAAGTTGTTGTCCTGTAATCGGATTTCTTGTTACATGCATAATGCATTAGCCTTAAGCGTAACTATAGTTTTGAGATGTCTGTAGGTGTAACTGGAACCGAAGTCTCAAGTTTCAAAAAGGACACGCAAGCACAATAGAAGTATCAAAAGTTTCACTAATAATGTTGACCGTCTTAGATTTTCAGTTAACCTCCCACTGGAGAAGGTTTTCATTGAGTAAACAAATAAAATTTCTCATTTAAAGCTATCACACGGCTTCAGAAGCACATGAGTTGTATGGACTTTTATGTAGCAATGCTCCAATCAAATGGCTGCTAATTGGTGATCTTTCGACTTGGACGAGCACATAACTTATTGATATTTTGATGCAAACCTACTTGACTTCAGTTTCATAGGTAGAGTATGAGAGTTATAAAGACTATGAACAGCTTGCAAAACTGTTATTTTTGATATTCACCAACAGCTGAAGCAGACGTGGCGAAATAATAATAACCCTGGTTATAAGTCTTTATAAAAAAAAATAAAATCCTGAGCAAATGATATTAACAGCAGCAGCTGTTCAGTCGCTTTCTCACAAGCGCATGTTCCCTTCAATAAAGGAAAAAAACGAATATTAAAAAAGTAATATTATCAACATCCTACACAAAAAGGCAGAAAATGCCATTATAAATACGATAATTCAATATTTAGATATTTTTATGTCTATTTTTAGAAATGTAAACAAATTATATATTAAATTGTAATATAATAATGTATTATATTATACATTAAATATATAATAACTATGTAGAATTAAGTTATATTATTTTTAATTATACCATTAATTATAACAATAATATTGGCAACTAATAATAAAATGTACTATATTACACATCTGTCACATTCATTTTAACTACATCTATAGTTTGTATTTAATATCAATTTGATATTAAGCGCATTTCCTTATAAACATGCATTATAGATGCTCATGTTCACCAAGGCTGCAATTTATTTGGTCAAAAATCATTAAAAGCAGTAATATTGAGAAATATTATTACAATTTAAAATTACTGTGATCTTTTTCAGGATTCTTTGATGAATAGAAAGTTAAAAAGAACAGCATTGATTTGAAATAGAAAGCTTTTGTTGCATAACATGGTTTGGATAATATTTAATTAAAGACAAAATGTTGAAAAAACATTGCCTACTTAATGATATTTTAAGTTTAAATTACTTTAATTTCTTTAAGCAACCTAAACATGTTGTAAAGTTTCAATCTCTCCCATAAAGTTCCTTTAGTGGATGCAACATTTTTCATTTTACTTTTACTTCGTTGTTGATGCAGCATCCTCAGTCTAACAGCAAGCCATGTGTATCCGAAAGAGGCGTGCAGGTAAAGTGGGTCAATGCTGGGCTTGCGTTTTGCAGCGTAGGCACAATTTGTGAAGCACCTTATGAAAAACACAATGCGTATCACCCACAGGACAGATAAGTTTCCAAATCTGCTCGCGAAACCCCTGCAGTTGCCTTTTTTTTTTTTTCAGCATTATGATTGAAAGAACTGTAGGGCTGAATCTAATGCATTAAAGTCAGTGACCCGTTTCCCTGTTATTTTATTGGTGTCGGTACCGTGTCACTGGTCTTTGTGGTGATGTGTGTTTAATGCAGATTGTGTAATGCTGAAAGCGTCAGCTTTCCGCAACTCTTAATGTCTGCCTGCCGTTCTCCGGGTCAGCACGGATCTGTTCTTCCTGCGCTGAAGCAAAGATCAGCAGTGCCTCTGAATATTGAACAGAAGGTGTTATTTTGAACAGATTGTTCTTTGGAGAACAAAGTGCTGCCAAAATGCTATGCTTCTTCTAAACTTTTGAGTGTTTTATCAAAAGAACGTTTGTTTTTAGCACAGATTCTGTTGTCACTACATCAGATCTGTATGCCTTCCTATGATTTCATACTGCACTTCTTTTGCGACAGGATGGATCAAAACTTTTGACAAGTACTACAATGACCAGACCCAGCATATCTTCAACAACATGTTGGTGAAGCTGGCGGAAGATCCTCGACGGAAGTTCATTTGGTCGGAAATATCATTCTTCGCCAAATGGTGGGAAAGTGTGGATGCACAAAAACAAGAGGCAATGCGCAAGTGAGTCATTTTTATATTAGATAAACATTTGAAGCGAAATTATTCATCGCGATTAATCAAATCCAAAATAAAAGTTTGTGTTTCCATAATATATGTGTGTGTATTGTGTATAATTAATTTGTATATATAAATACACACACATGCATGTATATATTTAAGAAATATTATAAAATATTATTTATATATTTTTTTAAATGCATTTAATGGCTGCTGAAAATTCAGCTTTTTCATCACAGGAATAAATTTCATTTCAAAAATATATTCAAATAGAATACCTGCATTTTTTTTTTTTACTGCATTTTCTGATCAAATAAATGCAGCCTTGGTGAGCATAAAATACTTTTAAAAACAATTTAAAAATGCAACCCTAAAATTTTGAACGGTAGCGAACCTGTCATGAATGGACCATTTTTCAGTTCAATCAATCCAATCAGCGCTCTTGTTCACACTGTTCTGTTTTGATTGACATGCCCATTCTTGACCAGTTCATCTTCTTAACTCAGTAATCTGCTGAAGGTTAATCAGTCCATATGCTCGTGTGGTACAAGTGAGATGCTCCTTATATAGCCTGATCTAATGTTGTGGATTTCCTCACCTCGTCTTGCGATCTGTGTTTTCAGTCTTGAATCCTCTTTAAACCCGTTTTCTTTCAGGCTGATCCTCAGCGGACAGCTTGAGATGGTGACAGGAGGCTGGGTCATGACGGATGAAGCCAGCGCTCACTATTTCGCCATGATCGATCAGCTTATTGAAGGCCATCAGTGGCTGGAGAGAAATCTGGGTATGATTATTTTGTGGGGTGGTGTGGCTTAGTGGTTACCGTATTTGCATTTTCTCTAGATATGGGAGATGCAGGCTTGATCCTAAAAGTGGAATATTTAATCGGTGTGTTACTGCAGGTGTGACCCCTCGCTCAGGCTGGGCCGTTGATCCGTTCGGGCACAGCGCCACGATGCCTTACCTACTGAAACGGGCGAACATGACCAGCATGCTGATCCAGAGGGTCCATTACTCCATCAAAAAGCACTTTTCTGCCACTCGGAGCCTTGAGTTCATGTGGAGGCAGGCCTGGGGTAAATGACTACAAATATAAAAACATGCATTCACATTTAAAGCCACATGGTTTCAAATTAGTACAGAAGAAATGCATGAATTTACCTTATTAGCAATATTATTTATATATTGTAATTTATTAATATTTCTTCTTTTCAGATTCTATTTAAATTTTGTAGTAATTTTGTTATATGCTTTTGTCATTTTTATTAGTTTTTGTTTTATTTTTTTATATTTTTATTTAGCTCTATTTAGTAATTTTAGTACTACTTCAACTTTTTTTATTTTTTTCGGTTAGTTGCCAAGGCTATATCTTTTTAAGTTATTTTTTTTTCAATTAACAAAAACAATTGTAATAGTTTTAGTTAACAACAACAAATTAGTTTTATGCTACAGACATGAACGATACTTTGAATGGACCAAAGCCATATCTGGAGAGCAGAAAATCATAGGGATTTTAGGGATGTGCTCTTGACCTGGGCCAATTAGCTGCCTAGCAACGCCCTAGAAACCGTACAGCAATAGCAACACCCTAGCAATTACCATAGCATTGTGGCAGTGTGTTTTGCATGAGCAAGTGTAACGGAGGCCAGCTAGTAAAAAGCAGTGCATGTAAACCTCACTCCCCTGGGCTCAGGACAGGACTAGCGACTGACGCTAGAGATCGCGGTCTTTAGTGTCCTTGTTAGTGTGCCCGCCTCCCATACCGAAGAACGCCAGTTCGAATCCCACTCAGAGAGGGTCAAATTGAACCGCTTACACAAGCACCACTCATATTTAGTTAATAACTATAATAGTTAGGAATATAGCATTTGTAATAATTTTCTACATGTTGGAAATGCTTTAAATGTCTAATGAAGTTTTAGGAAAACACAAACCCTTGGAAGCCATTTTTGAAAGCTTTGCCAACGAGTCTTGCCAACCCATCTCAGTGGCTTAGAGACCTACACATCTGAGTTTGATTAATTCTTTTTTTGAATCTACAGATATTGAATCGAGCACGGACATGTTCTGCCACATGATGCCGTTTTACAGCTACGACGTGCCGCACACGTGTGGGCCAGACCCGAAGATTTGCTGCCAGTTTGATTTCAAGAGACTGCCGGGCAGTCGAGTCAACTGCCCCTGGAAGGTGCCGCCCCGAGCCATCTCAGATGCCAACGTGGCCGAGAGGTGAGGCAGGCTGTAGGGCTGATTAATACGAAACCAGGAGATTAATGTGATTCGGGGGAGTTTAGCCAAAGAATGAATGTAGGTTAATTTCCTGTGTTAGCCAACAGAATTCATTTGTCCATCACGCCAGCTGTATTTATATGGGTTGTGCTTGAACTGGGCTCAAACCCAAATCCACCTCCCTCTCTCTTTAGCTCCATAGAAGAAAACCCGGATATTAACAAGCTTGTAGCAATTAATTTGCACCTGTCCTTACACTTCAGAGGTCTTTGAGGTTTACTGGAATAGGCAGAGGGTTTTATGAGGACACTTTTAGCTTCATGAGTCATTTCCTCCCAAATGTTCAAACATGTAGTCTTCCTTTTGGTATTACTACAAATGTAACTGCTAAGATGGAAACTAGGGAATTTAAACACATTCATTCACTTGATATTCATTTATATACAATTAAAACAATATAATAATAACATAAAATAAAATAAAAATTAATATCTTGTATTTATAAAAATGCATTAAATGAACACAATTAATTATGCCCCCCCTACATAAATATAGTCATTTATTTAAAATAAAAAATATAAGGGTATATAATATATATACAGTCAAATTTATTTGAAATATATATTTTTTGTTACATTATAAATGTCTTTATTGTCCCTTTTGATCAACTGAATGCATCCTTGCTGAATAAAAGTATACATTTCTTTATTAAAAATCTGCTGAGCCCAAGCTTATTGATTTAAGTCCATTTAATGCTTAAATTGTTTTAATCGATTGACAGCCTTAATAAAAAAAAGCAATCCAGTGGATTTACTTTATATTTGACATTTTCTGTTTCAGAGCTGGAGTTCTGCTTGATCAATACCGTAAAAAATCCAAGCTGTTCCGTAGTAAAGTGTTGCTGGTTCCTCTGGGGGACGACTTCCGCTACGACAAAGCAGTAGAGTGGGACCAGCAGTACTTCAACTACCAGAAACTGTTCGATTACATGAACTCCCACCCAGAAATGCATGTGAAGGTATGTTTACAGGCTCTGACCTGTCTATCGATACAAAACTACAATAACTGCCTGCATGTTTGTCAGGAGGATTCTTTGGTTAGGTCTGGACCTATTGCTGCAACGTCAAAAATACCGTTTTTTTTTTTTTTTTAACCAATACAGCTCTTTTACCTCAGCATTGATGCACAACTAGGAATAATTTAAATGAATAATTTAACTTGTTTGTGAGTGAAGATTTGGGAAAATGCAGAATTAATTGGAATTGCCCTATAAGCAAATCTCTGTGTTCTCAGGCCCAGTTTGCAACGCTGACAGACTACTTTAATGCGGTGTACAAGGCTAATGGAGTTGCCCAGGGGACGAGACCACCCGATTACCCTGTGCTGAGTGGAGACTTCTTCGCCTATGCAGATAGAGAGGACCATTACTGGAGTGGATACTACACCTCACGTCCCTTCTACAAAAACCTGGACCGTGTGCTTGAGTCTCACCTACGGTTAGTCAGAGAAACATCCAACTTATGTCTAATATCTCACTGGTAATAGGTGAAAAGAAATTGATTTAGCCAGGGATGCGTGCTATATTGGTATTATAGTAAGTAGCTTATATGTACTCATGCTTTCGTGCTGTTTACGCAAAATTCTGACCCTACCATCTGAACATCTCGAACAAATCGAGATTCATCAGACCTGACAATCTTCTATTGCTCAATTTTGATGAGCCTATGTGAATTATTGGTTCAGTTTCCTTTTCTTAGCTGACAGGAGTGTCACCCGTGTGTGTTTTTTTTTGGCTGATATTTATTTGTTCATGCTAATTTCCCAATTTGTACATGTACATTACATTTGCCATCATCTAGCGGTCAATTAAAGTGAATCAATCTATTAAAAACACTAATGATTTTATTACACTGTTAAATGTAATCCTATATTCATATCTTTTTAACTGTACATTATAATATTGTGATGCCTAAATTCACTTGTAGCATTTAAAACGATTATATTCGTTTTTAGTGATTTATTGTAAAATATTTCATTTAAAAGCATTTATTAAAAAATATATTCTTCTAAAGCCACTTATTAATCTTTAAACACTAATAATTTAACAACCCTGAAAATCTAAAAATCTATATCCATTTTTTTATTCTATACATGGATTTGATGCCTAAATTAACTTGTAGCATTTAAAATGATTTGATTGTAGTTTTAGTGTTTTATTTAAAAGTATGAATTATTAATAGCAGCTATTTATAGGTTTTTGGCTATAACATGAAAATAACTATGTATTTATCCTTATTGGCCAAAGCGTTATTACCGGTAAAATGTCATTTGAAACAGTGCATAGCCATAGATAGTGCACAGCGTTTAGTTAAAATTTTCACAGAAATCAAACCACAAATGGTTCATTTATTACTGCCTCTGCAAATTAAGCTGCTGATTGAAGAGCATTTTTGCACAAAGCTGTTATTTAACACATTGTTAACAATTCAACAAGTAGCTTTCAGTCAAACATTTTTGCTAACAAGGTTTTGTGGAAGCCTTTTAATTTTTAATTGGCAACCCATTTAGATGTGCACTGACAAACTGCCATCGGGGTTTCTGAATTGATTCCATTACTTTAGCAACTTTGGAAAGTGTCTGTTTTTATTTGCCAGTGATTCACTTATGTTTTGAATAATGGCCTGTTCTCTGCGGTATTACTGGGGAATAATTAAAATAGTGATTCTCCACGTGGGTGAAAGTTTTTCTCCTAAATTAAGCACGAGGCATTGCCTAATTACTGTTATTACGGTACTTGTTTTTTAAATTCTATTATCATTGGTTTCTCGGCTTGTCTAGTCTTGCTGTTTCGTTCAGTGTCATGCATCATTGCATTTGAAAATTAAATGTTTGTTTGGTTTTGTGTTTGTCTGCGTTTCTTGTAGAGGGGCAGAAATTCTCTACAGTTTGGCGGTGGCTCACGCGAGACGTGCGGGCATGGAAGGGCGTTACCCCATTTCAGATTACTCCCTCCTGACCGATGCCAGGCGCAACATAGGGCTGTTCCAGCACCATGATGCCATCACGGGCACTGCCAAGGAGGCTGTTGTCATCGACTATGGAAACAGGTCTCTGGATAAAAGCTTGCAGATTTGATCCTCATTAACTGATTGACCCTTCGCAGGGAGTTGATTGACAGGCGATCTGACCAATCATACTTCGCCATCCGCCATTTTGTCCGACAAAGCAGTCAGGAGAGTTAGTAGATTAACATGGGAGTGTACTGACGCCTTTCCGCGGTTAAAACAACATTCCTTCTCATGTTCATTCATGTTTATTTGATGCTATAAATGAACTAGAGGGAAGAGATGATCTGCTTTAACTGAGGCTCTACAGCGATCTGTCATGAAAGAGCCACAAAACGGTATTTATTGTTTACATTTCTTTTAAAAAGACCAAATTTGAAAGGTGAGACTTAGTTTAATATCAAAGTACCAAAAGTAACCTGGTCTGTCCTGTCTGTCAGCGCGTTGTCAGTGTGCTCTCTGCTCCGTGATGTATTTTTCATTGCGTGAGAGCGGCGTAGCTTGTCGGACATAGCGACAGTAACTAAAGGGGGCGGGTCTTTGTGAACGGTCAATTGAGGATGTTAAGAGATCGAAGGAAGTCTCTCAGGGTGATATTTGTTAAATATCATCTTTGATGGGCCATTTTCAGGATTGGCTTGAATCCTTTCGATTTGTAAGCGGTTCTTGATTCGTTTCTTTTTCCCCCTGCAGGCTGTTACGTTCTCTGGTCGGTCTGAAACGAGTGATCATGAATGCTGCACACTTCCTGGTAATAAAGAATAAAGACATTTACCGCTTCTACCAGACGGAGCCTTTCTTAGAGACGGTGAGGAGCAGCGTTGGTTTTTCTAAAATCAGCCAGTGTGTTTAAGAGTCTGACCTTTGACCTCTGTCCATGTGACTGTAGGACGACAGACGCGCCACACAGGATTCTCTCCCGCAGCGCACACTTATCGAGCTGGAATCTTCTCCCAGGTGAGATGTGTCATCCACAGATCTTGCATGCCTCAAATGCGGTCATATGATCTTCATCATCTTCCTCTTCCTCAGGTATCTAGTGCTGTTTAACCCCGTCGAGCAGGAGCGTCTGTGTGTGGTCACCGTTCTGGTGAATTCGGCGAGAGTGAGGGTGCTCACAGAAGACGGGCAAACGTTACCGGTTCAACTCAGCGCACAGTGGATGTCTGCCGTTGAGATGAGTGGAGAGGTTTACCAGGTGTGTCCAGTTGTGTCCATTTTCCTTGGAAGCATCTCAAATAAATGTAGTTTCAAAACCTACATGCTTGTTTCTTCCTTCAGGCCTCTTTCATGGCACGCCTCCCCGCTCTGGGATTGGCCGTCTTCCACCTGTACGACTCTGCTGACTCGCCCATGACCCTGCGCTCTGATACGCTGCTCAGGATACCAGGACGGGGTCAGAGCATACGAGGTTTGGACCCTCTGCCCGTGCGATCGCAAACGGTAGACGCCCAACCGTTCTACATCCAGAGCCAGTCTCTCACTCTAGGCTTCTCTGGAACCACAGGCCTGTTGGAGGTGAGATGATCTTTTTATGCATTACCTTTGTTTTAAATTACAGGAAGTGAAGTGAGAAATGAACCAGGGCTGAGGGTAAAATGCAAAAATGTCACAAGAAGTTCAGTGAATTCCCTATTTTTTGTTTTGTTTATATGTGTGAATTCACTCGATGGTTTTATATGAAAAGAAAAAACAGGGCTGTCCAATATAGTGTTTAACCTTTCAATATTAGAAATGTTTAATTCGACATCAGCCTATATATAGCTGACATTATATATTTGCGCATACTCATTTCCCATACTCATTTGACATCCTTTTATATACTGTACATTGATAATGTTGTGATGCCTAAATTCACTTGTAGCATTTAAAATCATAATTTATTAATGATTTTGGCAAAATAATATAGAATTTGAATATTGGCCATTTATCAGCCAATATTAGAGATTTTTAATTTCTTGACATCAGTCTCTATGGTGTATCAGCTAATATTGGATATTTAATTGTGCATGCTCGTGTTATGTTAAATTTAATTTTTAGCAATGAATATCTATTTTATTATACTGTATAATGTTGATGATAATATATTACTGACTTTTAATATCGGCCATAATATGAATTATAATAGATTTAATGATAATTATAAGCTCGTCAGTATCAGCCATAATTGTAATATCTGTGCATCACTAGAAAATATTTGTAAGGAAATGGAAAAAAGTGCCCTGAAAAATGCTGAAAATCACCTTCACTGAGCAAATATTGCATGTTAATAAAAAAGGAAGTTTCCAAGCTATGACATCAGCAGTCTATTTTTATGTTCAGTCATCTGGACAAGTGTTTTTATTTTTATTGGTTGCCAAATGAAATGAAACGCATCCCTGTCCTATTTTTGTAGTACATATGCTGTCGTGTCCTTTTTTAGAATCTGAGTCAGCAGATAAGTCTAAAATGATTAATTCTCTCTCTCTCTTACACTCTTTTCTCCATCAGAGCATTCGACGTAAAGACGATCCCCAGGAGGTGAGGGTACAGATTCAGTTCCTCACATACGGAACTCGACCCTCCAAGGACAAGAGCGGGGCCTATCTCTTCCTGCCGGACGGAAATGCCAAGGTAGTCTTGACTGGGGTGAAAAGCCATTTATCAAACAACGTGGGGTGAATTAACACCTTCCTTTCCGCTCGTTCTCAGCCCTATTCGCAGAGAGAAGCCCCTATAGTGCGCGTGGTGGAAGGTCCTCTCTTCTCTGAGGTTGTGGCACATTATCAACACTTCCAGCAGACGGTCCGCATTCATAATGTTCCAGGTACTCCCTCCATCCTTCAGGCGTCCATCTGCTCTGCACTCAAATTCGATCGTGTGGGGACATTTATTCCTGACATATCACTCTCTGTCTCTGTCGTTCAGGAGTGGATGGTCTTTCTCTGGACATCACCACCATGGTGGATATCAGAGATCAAAATAACAAGGAGCTGGCCATGCGGCTGGTTACCGACATCCAGAGCGAAGACACTTTCTACACAGACCTCAACGGCTTCCAGGTGAAGTCCACATGTCTACAAACTTTGAATCTGTCAGGTTCAAACAAATGTGGCACATCATACTTCCATGTTGTTCTTTTGAGTCTTTAAGATAATAAAATAGAGCAAAAGTTCATAGGCCTAGACCCAGATTACTCTACCAGATAATCAAGCTAATGCTTCACTGTTTCCCTCTTCAGATGCAGCCTCGTCGGTACTTCCAGAAACTTCCACTGCAAGCTAATTTCTACCCCATGCCCACCATGGCTTATATTCAGGACAGCCAGTACCGGCTCACGGTCCACACGGCCCAGGCACTGGGGGTCAGCAGCGTGTCCAGCGGTGAGTGGGGTTTGCAAATACTGATGTTACAGTGGTCCATGCCAGATCAGTGAAACTTCTTGCACAATATATATTGTTACCATTTTGCTTATTGTCCAGTGTTATATATATTTTTTTTATTAACCTTTATTTATAATTTTGTTGGTATATTAATTAGGTTACATGACTTATTTATTTTTTGATACAAATTTATATAGATATTTTTTAACTAAAATGCCATTAAATTATTTATATCAGTACCAGGCCTGACATTAACCCCCCCCTTCTCATTTTAATTTTTTCCTTCTAATTTTCTCATCATTTTGCACTAGGTATATTAAGCTGCTTTCACTTTAAGACCTGACACACTGATCCATTACACTGTTATACTGGGTTTGTGTGTCACTCGCTGTTGGAGAGATGAGAGAGAGAGAGAGAGAGCAGCTGGTATCGTTCGTGTATCTGTTCTGTGGAAAATGAGTATTAGAAGATATTTCAGTATCGATATGTATTGAAAAATCTATATTTTTGACAAAATTACATTGCATTTAGTTTATTATATCAGATGCCTTTTTTTTATAAAAGACTACAGTTGGAAAATGTATATATTATAGGCTATTTAAATTTCAACCCGCCAAAGTGGCTAGTAGGAGTGACACGCCACTTTCTGAAATCCAACCGCATTTGCCGGGTGTTTATGTCAAGCCCTGATCGGTACCATATTTGTTATCGGCCAGTATTAGAGATTTTTATGTAAATTTGTACAATTACAAATTTTGGTGCAAAAACTAATAAAACACACCACTTTAATTGGATATTATTTACATAAAAAAAAAAAAAAACGCATATAGCCCAAATTTTTAATTGGCTAATTAGGTGACGATGCTTCAGGAAGGTTACTAAGCAACAATAATGTGTCCTAATAATTAATATCCATGTGTTGAGCCTTTGGCATAGCAGGATTCAAACTTTTTACACCTGTGTACCAAATCGAGCTGCCAATACTGTTAAAAATCTTGCCTCATTATGCTGTTTTCAATTGAGTATTGACTTAGTAGCGAAGTACCGGTACTTTTTAGGTCTGTAGCGGTGAGTTCTTAGCAGAATGGAACATGAATTAATTAGGGACTGAGACGGCAGGGAGGTGGAAAACACTAACAGCGGGACACAGCGCTCAGGTTCTATATTGATTTGATGCAATGTATCCAATAATGAAGATGAAATGAGTGTACTGTCTAATGCTTTGCCTCCCTCTATCCTATTATCCTCCTCTACCTCTTCATCTTTCCCTCTTATGCTCTTTCCATCTTCTACAGGTCAGCTGGAGGTGATCCTAGACCGCAGACTGATGCAAGATGATAACAGGGGTCTAGGGCAGGGCCTGAAGGACAACAAACGAACGGCCAACCGCTTCCGCCTTCTGCTGGAGAAGAGGAGCAGCAGTGAAGATGTGAGTTCTGATTGCACAAGCACATGAGTTAACTAAACCAGTCAAACTCAAACTTTGGTTGATTTACATGTCAAACCGTTGGCGGTTCTTGGTCAGAATAAGCATGTACTGATCTAATCGCACAAATTAAAATTACATTTAAAGGTGCAGTATGTAATATTGAGAGCTAGTGGTTGAACTGAGTACTGGAGTCCAAATTCAAAATATCGGAGAGGGTTGTTTCCCCCGCCCCCTCCTTAGACTCGTTGCTTACACGGGTTGCCACATTGAGGACACTCAACAGGAACGAGCACGATTGACAATAGAAGGTGACGAGCTTTACACTGCAAGTTGATGAGTTGACTTAGCCTCGTTTTAATATGCCTCTGGACAGTTTTTTAGATGGATGCCGAGGCTTTTTAGTCGGGTATAATATAATATGCGATCTCTGACTCTGTTCGTTTGCTGGCTTCCATGGCTACAATATGCTGTGTTTTCCGTCAAATGGCAACCCAGGGTGTTGAAATACTATTGGGTAAATTGGCAGGGGGCGGGATCACAGAGACCAAAAATTAATTTGACATTCTGACACGAAACGCGCATTTCAAATTAGAATAACTGATTGTAGGTTTTTTTTTGTTTTGTTTTTTGGATAAACAAGTATGTGAACTTAACATGTTTCCTAAATCTCATCAAACATATTATGGTATTTTTGTGCTTTAGTTCAGTAAAAAAAATTTTTGATACAGCACCTTTAAGATTCTTCTGTAATGATAATGATTTAAAATTACATTAAAAAACTGAACGCGCATTTCAAATTAGAATAACTGATTGTAGGTTTTTTTTTTTTTTTTTTTTGGAGAAACAAGTATGTAAACTTAACATGTTTCCTAAATCTCATCAAACATATTATGGTATTTTTGTGCTTTAGTTAAGTAAAAAACAAATTAGAGACAGCACCTTTAAGATTCTTCTGTAATAATAATCTGTAATGATAATGATTTAAAATTACATTAAAAAACTGAACACCGTTTACTTGGTACTTAGTACCTCAAACTAAACAAAATATATTTTAAGAATTAGATGACAAAATCCATGTTAAACTAGTTGTTCCCCAGACTTTAGGTCAGTACACGCTTATTCCCACCTACTTGGAGGAAGAGATTGCCTGACAGACATGTAAAGCAGCCTATCACTCAATAACATTTTTATTAAAACAAGTTCAAATGAAAAGATATTTTAAAGTAAAACATATTTTTATAGGGTAGAGGCATGTTTTTTTTCTTTTTTTTTCTTTTCTATAATAATAAATAATGAGTCTATAGATTTAAAAAACCCGGAATAAAATGTACATGCTACTGGGGGCAGTATTAGATGTGACAAACCATGATTGGTTCTTTCTCAGAAGTGCAGCCCAATTCCTTTTTAATACAGTTTTATTTCCTGGCTGACTGATAAAAACCTGTGCACTCTGACTGGCACGAGTCGTGTAGCAGATGATTAATCTGATTAGAGCCTGCAATTTCGGCTTCACAAGAGAGACATTGTAATGCATACCAAAATATGAGTGTCCTGTATCAGTGGTGAGCAGTATATAAACTCTAATGTCACTCAGTGGCCTGTAGGGGGCTCTCTATCGTTACTCACGAGAGCTGTGTGAAGGCTCCAGGGACAGTATCGTTCTGAGACTAGTGTCGAAAAGCTGCCAAGTGTGTAATAATAGTTAATGGGCTTTAGAGTTTTTACACGCCGACACAGATTTATTTTAATAATATACTTTTTCATTCAAATCATGCTGTCGCCTGAAAGATTATAAATAATATAGTGTCTGATATTGGATAATAATATAGGGGCTTAAACAAAGCTCTCCCATGGGTTTCTTTTCATTACAGCCCTCCTCATGCATTTCACAACCTCTTTTAGTTTTTTGTTCTTTTCTGTCTATCACTTATCATCATGTCTTTCTCCCCTCATGCATGCAGCCTGCCGGCTCCTATGCCAAAGTCACCAACATGATAAACAAAATCATTGCAGGTTTTATAGGAGACGACCAGGAAGAGGTAACATTACTGCAGTGGTGGAGAGTTGTGCTGTAGCAGTTTTGAGAGCCCTAGTTCAGCTTGTTACCATAGCAACAAGCGACAGGTTTCCACCTGGATTAAGAGGCCAAAGGTCGTTGCCTGTCTGCTATCTCTACCTCTGTAGCTGAGCCCCCAAACCTTTTATTCACCTTATTTTATAACATAAGAGTGGGCGAGGCCACTGGTTATTCTTTTCCAGATATTTTACTTGTAGAAAAACACAGTCAGTTATGCTGCTTGATATTGTAAACTGAATACATTATCATAATCATGAACACTGGTATGTAGATTTATAGATCTATCGTTACTGCACTTTGTCATTCTTCTAGTTGCTTACCTATAGTGGCTAATGAATCCGAAGTCTCACACATTCAAAGAAAATAGCCTGCTTTTGCGTTGCAAAATAAGGTGGATTGTATAACAGGCAGCAGATCAGTAGTATATAGAGGCAGAATCTGAATTGAGAATCTGATCTCATACAGTGACCCCAAAAAGTGTCCAAATTCTTTTTGCGGTTACAGTATGTCATGTGAAGGTAAGTGCGGTTTGGTTTCACCAGGTTGTTTTACTTGTGTGTTTCCTGATGCATGTCTGTGTCTTCCAGCCGGTGGACAGTAGACCAGTCAGCTTCCCGTCGCTGCTCAGTCACATGACCTCCACCATCCTGAACCACGAGGTGCTGGCACTGCCTGTGTTGCCCAGGAAACATGGCGTGCCACCCATGCGTACCTTCGCTCCATTGGCTGGCACCCTGCCCTGCGATTTCCACCTGCTGAACCTCAGGAGCATCCAAAGCCCGGTAAATGAAAGTCCTGGAAAAAAAAAGTGTGTCCGTATTGATTTCACCTGCTGAGCAACTGATGAGGACTTGAGTTCGTAATGAGGAGGGGAAAAAAAGTCACACTTTAAGTGTTTGAGATCTTGTGGTTTTGGTGGGATATCAATTTATTTTAATCGACATCTATTTCATATTGTTAAATATTTTCAGCAGGACGCTCACTCTCCATCTCCTCATGCGGCTCTGCTCCTCCATCGACTGGGCTTGGACTGTGGTCTGGAGGCCCAGAACCCTGGTTTCAACTGCTCCACCACACAAGGCCAGGTCAGTGTCCTTAGAGAGAAAACTAGTTCACCTAAAAAGAAAATAATGAGCACACACACATAATTATACATAGTGTGTGCATGCATGTAGGTCTGATAAAGGCTATTTTTAGTCATTCTGAATCTGAGTGTCTGATCTTTCTTCCTAGCTCTCCATTTCTGGGCTGTTCCGTGGGCTGGATCTCCAGCTCCTGCAACCCATGTCTCTGTC
The DNA here is from genome assembly GCF_949152265.1 of Phoxinus phoxinus. Taxonomy (NCBI): domain Eukaryota; kingdom Metazoa; phylum Chordata; class Actinopteri; order Cypriniformes; family Leuciscidae; genus Phoxinus; species Phoxinus phoxinus. Next base: position 11,799,572 of record NC_136900.1, read on the forward strand.
TCTAATGCACTCTCAGCCTCCGCTCTCCAACGACTCCTCCATCAATCTGGAGCCAATGGAGATCTCCGCCTACAAGCTCAAGCTGTGCTAGAGTGGTGTTGCACCAGAACCGGGCTCTCCGTGTGGACCCTCGGAACCTGTGCTAAAGCAGAGAACCACAGCTGGATGAGCAGAGGACTCTTTCGGAGATCGTTTATCCAGACTTAACGTATCTGAATCAACACGAAGCCGCTAACTATACCCTCAAAATGGAGGGGAAAAAAAACTTGAGGAGGAGAGCGTTCCAGCCAAAGTCATATTTGGTAGCCGGTCCGGGTGCTGAGATAAGAATGTCCATGATTGTTTTTTTTAAAAATCAGATTTTAGTAGGCAGAACACTAATTGATCAACATCTTTTTATTCCAGCAGTGCCGACCGTTGTTTTCAGCTGTCGTATTGATTTCTCCCCTTTTGTCTTTGGCTGGAACCGCTGACCGTTTCACAATCTTTTTTTACCATTCTGTCACCCCTGGAGTTCGTACTGTATGTAAATATCTCAAAAGCTACATTCACAACTGGATCTATACAAAATTGTGGGACTCAGTGCAATATGTGAAGCTTCTCTTGCTGTTTTATTTCTCCATTTTATTTGTTTTCTACTCCTAAAGCCTTGGAAGCTAGCTACGCTTGAATCCGTGTCATTGTCGTTTGAGCTCACGCAGTTCTTCATTTCTTTATCTCTACTGTGGACGGTTCTGCCTACGCTCGGCGGCCACATGTTTTTTTTTTTTCTATGAATGTCAATCACCACGCTCGGCCTGTGAAGGCTGTCAGTGCTGTAACGGACGCGGCATTTACAGCTCTTTCTTTCAGGGCGGCTCGCAACACTTCGCTGACAGCAGAAGACGTCCACACGACCCAGCAGCGGTCAGGTCTTCAGATGGCTCCATTGTTTTTGTTTTTTTAATAGGTTATTGCTCAAATCGCATGATGATGAGAGCTGACTCGCTATTCGCTTGATATAAAGTTACCTTCTCACAATATTTTCAGGTAAAGGTACCAGTGCGGGTAGCAACGGGTTCCGCATGGTCAGATTTAGCCAATTTCCCACATGAAAATGCATTTAGGCCTTATCTCGCTGTAGGAAACCCATCTGTAATGTGTAGCAGAGCCATCTCAGTCGTCCCTCCTGGCTTTTGTCTGTCACCTCGGTTTGCTCGAATCTGATCATTTTGAACATGAAAATGCTGTCTGTCTGTCAACCTATCGTGTCGTCTCGTGTCTCGCCTCTCTTATATTGTCTGTCTGACCCAGGAAAATCTGTACCGACTCTGATTTAAATTACAGAAAAATATTCTCACTTCTCTGACTTTCAACTCCTCGCCTGATTATCTCTCTGTACGCCCACGTCCATTTACATCAGTCAGACCATCAGCCGTCTTCTCCAGCTAATCAAGTTCCAGAAAAGCGTCCTATCAGGAAGATAATGCCTCTCAGGAGGAACTCCGAGAATGGAGTGCCAAACGTCTGTCCGATTGCTTTGGAACAGATTCTGGCGCCCAATAGCGAATAGCGTGTTTGCTATTCCAGAATGTTCTCCCTTCTGTAATTCAGTCTCGTCTGATTCAAATTCACTGTCTGTGCATTTCACTGCCATGCTTGTTTTTCCTGTGCATACGCTTTCCGATCTGACAGATATCTTTGTTAGTGTCTTTTATTTCTGTTGTGTGTTCTGAGATGGAAAGGATTTTCTGTTTTCATTTTCTTTCTTAAGAAATTAAAGTGAATCGAGATGTTTGAGCTTTATATTTTTTTTTTCTGGTTTGGTTTCCTATTGAGAGTGTTCATAAAAATGACTCGTACAAGCAAATGCAAAGACATTAAAGTGGACGTTTAATAAAGATCACACACGATACAAAATTGATTCTTGGTGGTTGTGCACATTTTGAAGTGATATTTCGCATTTGTTTCCCTTTGTTGTCAGAAGCTTAATTGTTGTGCCCTGAATCACTGACAGGGGGCAGTAGGGAGTTGTCTGCCATTTAATGTAGCTTGAGCGGGAGAGAGGCGTGGGGTGTGATATGTTGAGTTCAGTTAACAAAAGCTCACAAGAGATTCTGCTTTTTATATCTAAACATCCTCCATGATAGCTGGGATATCGGGTACTGATTTATCAGACAGCCTTAGTGAGAAGATGGTGGTATTTCCATCTCTCTCCAAAGCTGACAGGTCTACTGAAATCAGACTGGCTTTTTCTTTACGTTATATATATATTTTTAGATGCCCTTTCATGCTCAGTTGAGACCAGATTCGGTTTTCTCCACAGCAGATGGGTTTGTGTGCTAAAAGGGCGACTTGCTCTTTGAGCCCATGCGTTTGAGAAAGAGGCCATTCTTCTTAATAAGTCTGAGGGCTGAGACGGCAATAAAATTCAATCTCGACGCTGAGGATTTTAATAAAATGAGAGGTGCTGATAGAGATTGAGACGTTTTTGAGGAATTAGTTGGGATAAAAATGAAAATTATGTAATTTATACTCACCCTCATGTTGTTTAAAACCCGTATGATTTCTTTCCCAGATGGAACACAAAATGAGAAGAATGTCAAAGCTGCACTTTTCCTATACAATGAACAAGTAACCATGGACTGTCGAGCTGTAAAAATGACCAAAAAGCTCCAGAAAGTAGTTCATATGACTGTATTCTAAATCATTCTAAGAGAAACAAAATGAAATTTAAGATATTATAACCACTGAAAATCATGTTCTCTGCCTTAGTTCTTGACACAAAAATAATTGCAGTAAATGATTGGTTTTTGCATGTCTCGTAACCAAACAGTTTCTGCAAATGTGAAAGTGAAAAGGATATTTGAGAGGATTTCTCAGAAAGAGACTCAAGGCCCATTCACATTTACGATAACTAATGATAGTGTCCACACAAATGCACGATAATGTTCTTTTATTATAAGTGCGTGCAGTAGATATGCCTTTTAAAGGGCTGTTCACACCAAGAACGATAATTATATATTATCCACGCGTGCTGTGGTTTTGTCCTCTGCTGTTTTAAAGCTCTAGATTGGATTCTGATTGGCTCTCAATGTTTTCATTCATCAGCTGGAAGAAATTTTTTCCAATGATATAGTTTCTTTGTCTCGATATTAGTTACACAAATGTATGTTGTATGGTTTCAGAAGACTTGTAAACAGCACAGAAGAAACACGGAGCAGTTTTATAATGCTTTGTTATTTTTGAAGCTTGACAGCTCTTGTATTCATTCTATGAAAAAGAGCAGCGTGAACATTGTTAAAAACATCTTATGTGCTCAATAAGAATTAAAAACACTGGGTTGGACCTGAGTTTTCACTGCACAGCAAAATTGTGAGTAAATAAGTTAATAAGCTTATTACAGAATAAAGCTGAATTCAAAAGCAGCTCATCTGATTGACTAAACATACTCACACCAGCTCCACAATTCCTTATATTTGGCTTCAGCTGCAAGTCGAGCTTCAGTTCAAACAATCCAGCACCACCTACTTGTTCTGAATGTCAGCAGAACTTTTTTTCTTTTTTTATCCTTGAAGGGCATGTTGAACCTTTCCTCAAAGAACATAGCAAACACATTACATCACACTAAATTCAGCCTAATAGAATCGTTTCAAAAGAACAGAAATAGTGTCTCGTCTCGCAGGAACTGAAGATCCGTGCCTCTCGTTCAGCACATTAACGAGACTGATAAAACCTTTTAAGTGATTGTGGAACATCTAAGGAGGATATTAAGGTGCTCTCTGCATGTTTTTGCAACACTAGAAGTAAAAATACAACAGTGCAAACTGATGGCAGCACTGATTCTTGTACTATTAGTGAAAGACAAGCTTGGTACATTAGCGGTTGGATGGCAAATCAATGGGAGTGAGCTGAGCATGGTGGAAATATATTTCCAATATTCCCTTTAGAGGAGCAGTGAAGATGAGAAACATCATGACATCACTCTCACGAGTAGCTGGACCATCCATATTTCTGTCCTATTGCTCAATTAGTATGTATGTAGCAGCCTCAGTCTCACTTATAATGCCAAGTAGGCAGAAGCTTCCAGCGCAGAATATGAGATCCTGTCCCTCCCAGCTGAACTAATTACGGAAAGCATTTTAAATGTGCCATTTCCATAAACTAGATCTCTCCTCCCTCTTCAGGGAGTTGGAATGAAAAACAGTCCGTGTAAGTTTTTCTCTGCCTTCATGGAAACATGAAAAGTTTAGGCCATCCTATAAAATACACATGCAATATTGATGATCCTCCACTGCACACCTCGTAGCCAAGTGTATAATGTGTGTGTTATTAATTTAGACTGATGGTGCGTGTCTCCGTGTGAATTATGGCAAATTGGCATCAATAAAAAACACATTTCAACAGATATTCAAGTACTTTTAAATGGCATCAAACATGAATGCAACAGATGTTTGTAATTAATTTAATGACTGCAGTATTGGCAGCAGCAAAAAAATGTTAAATGCTTTAATGTAATGCTGAAAGATCGGTTGAAATGAACCATTCTGATTAACGCAAAAGAACATATCTTGAAGAATATGAGTAACCAAACAGTTGATGGGCCCAATTGACTTTCATAGTATGAAAAAAAAAAATCAATATTATGGAAGTGAACAGTTTGGTCTGTTGTTTGATCAACTGTTTGGCCACCGATATTCTTTAAAATATCTTCTTTCGTGTTCAGCAGAAGAAATTCATACAGGTCTGGAACAACATGTTGGTAAATGATGACAGAATTATTATTTTTGGGTGAACTAGCCCTTTAAGTAGTAAACAGTTAAATAAAAATGAGCTATTTGACCCATTTTTGAGTGTATTTTTATTCTTATTAGAGTATTCCATCAATAGCTAAGCAGCATGCTATAGTCAATCCTATTTTAATTAATTATGAGTTTGGATTTCTTTCTGGCTGCTTATAAAAGAGCTCTCCAAATCCGTAATTTACCAGGTTTTTCCTTTACAAGCTGCCTTAGAAGGTAGTATACTAGCTTTCTGGATCAGTTGAATCGTAGGCTTTGTAGTGCAATTGTATTTCTGTACGACTCAAATGTCACATGATTATGAAAGAACCCAGCAAGAGCTCCTCAAATAGGAGTTGAATTCATGTCTCAGAGCTGACATTGACCTTTTGAGAAATATATATATATATATATGACACATTTCCTCTTGAGGCTCCTCTGTGTTAGGGCAGACGAGTTTTGAAGTCAAAATCTGGTGTGAAAATCAATATAATAACCTCTGGGACAAAGTTTCTTTTTGTTCAAACACTAATTTTGAAAACCCATTATAAACATTCACTGAGCCACTTGAGAAAGAACAAGCTAATTAACAAAACAAATACTGAAAAATACAAAAAAAGTACTGTAAAATAAAGTTACGGCAAAACTTTTGACGAAACAAAAATATCATAAATGTGATGTTTGTCAAGTTTTTTTTTTATCGAGAGCTCCTCATATCAACCAAAGATGGTGCTGTATCTAGCTTGACTGACAGATAAGATCTCTGCACATCGAGCGGTTTCAGTTCAGCATTTCGATCGTTTGTTTGTCTATGATTCCCACTGTTCTGAATCCGTGCCGGAGGCTCTTAGCAGGCAGAGGGTTGTGTGTGTTATCTAATTCCATGATGTTATGGTTCACTCTGCTGATGTTGTTGCAACATTTCTATTGCAACAGAAATTATGCAGTTAAATCATCCCTGATCGAATCAGCGGAAATGTCCCGGAGCTGCCTTTGACTAGCAGAGAGAGCAGGACGCAGACTTTATTGTCAGGATGCAAGGACTTATCGCACAAATGATGCCAATGGAGTAATGGAAGTTACAGAAAGTGCAAGAAGTTGTGCATAAAACAGTCCAAACTTTTAATAAAAAGTTGACTGGAACAAATTACAGCCCTTTTCGTGTTACAAAGTCTGCTCAAAGTTTACTCAAACCCTGTACGCTCACAACAAGCACATCAACACGCTGTGACGCGCAAACAAACACACACTCACTGATGTTATTGATCCTCTTTAGTTGTTGAAATCTCAGGGAATTAGAGCCAGACCACTGGGACAGATAAAAGTGAAAATAAAGGGAATCATTCAGCGCAGCGGAGATGTCCTGGGTTTAATGACATTCGGGTCAAACCGCAACTGCAACATTATAGCTCATATATAGCGCTCTCTCTCTCGCTCACACACACACAAACACAAACATCTCGCAGTGGATCTATAAGTCTAAGTAGTGCAGACTAGTTCTGTATTCCAGTACGAGGAAGACAGCTATACAAAAAAGTGCCCAACATGGGGCGTTAAAGGGCACTCTAAGTCCGTATAAAGGCAGTCTTTTCGCTGTGATACTCCAGCTCTTCGCTGTCTGACTCAGAGTTCATCGCTGCATCCTCGTCCCCCCACACAGTGGGGATTCCCCGGTACGACACTTTCCCCCGGCTGAGTCCAAACCCAAAGCCCACTCGTATCCCCACTCCGCTTGTGTCCGTCACCGGCAGTTTGGTCCTCCGACAGAACGGGGCGCTGGCTGCTCCGGAGTGCAACTGAAGCAGCACGAAAACGGCTGCGAAAGTGGCCAGGATGAAGGCACAGCTGAGCACGGCCACCAGCGCCGGCAGTCTCGAGGACAGCCCAGGTTCACGCAAGGATTCCTCCGAGCTCGGATCCACCTCGTGCTGGAGCACAGGAATGCTGGGGGATTTCCGCTGCACCTGGTTCTGGTGCAAGCAAGAAGTGACCGTTAAGTGACTGTGGGGGGGACAGGAAAGACATTCGTTCTCCCCAGACCCGAAGCACGTCAGACAGGCCGGGTGGCAGGGAAGGCACGCTTGTACGGTAGAGTGCTCCACCCAGTTGTCCAGCGACAAGTTAAGCACCTGCAGCCCAGAGCTGAAGCCGGGAGGACAGGACTTCACACAGCCTTGCAAGAAAAGCAAGAAACCCGTGCTGCATTCTGGAAAACAGAGATCAGAAGAACGCTTAATCGCAGATGTTACGAATCTGTAAAGAACACGAAACAGCATTTTAAACATATTTTACTTCTGTAATGTGGAAAATTTTTGAGAAACAAAAAGGATTGTGGGCTATGATATTGGTTCATATTATTCCCCCCCCCCCACTCATGCAACCTTGGTTATGTCAGCAGAAGAGAAATGGTTGTTTCAGAGGTTGTGATGAAAGTGAATATGGAAATAAACATTTTGGTTACACTTCACATTAGTTACCATTAGTTAACGCAATAGGTATCATTAACTTTTTTGTTTGTTAGTTAATAATTTAGGCCATGCCAGCTACACCAGCCATATTCATAGCAAGAGTGAACACACACACACACACACACGTTAGTATACGTATAAATTAACATCAATGCTGTACCTGACACAAGTATATGATTGCAAATTTTTCTAGCTATGCAATTTTAACATCACACAGAGTTCTGAAATGTGTCAGAAAGGAAATAGCGGCCATTTAGTAACTTGTCAGCTCAACTACTGCCAAGGTGGCAGTTAACTACAGTTAAACTGTCAACCTATTTATAGCTAGTTTCCTGGTCAAAAACAATGAAGCAGAAATTTGAAGGAATTTACTTCGCACCCTTTAGTATTATGATTTGTTGCCACTAAAGAAGACAGTAAGTGCATACTACGTGCTGCATACTTTCAATACATTAGCTAAACATTCATGTCAGTATTTGCATGTTTCTGGAATAAGACCAGGTACATTTATTTAAGTCAATAGGGTCAATTAGGACAATAATAATAGGACAAATTAATGACCTTGTAAAATTCAGTAGTACCTGCAGTCACAGTGAGAACACCTTATGAAAAATGAGTGAAATAACTTTTTAGCAAAGTTTGTCCTTGAGCACTCTGCAGTACTGCAGGCACAATATGAGGCCATGATAGAGAAATACATCATCAAGTCTTCACAGCAACTTTAAATAATACAATATTCGTTTAACAAAATTAAGGTTTGTTTACTGCCCTCTGAAGGTTGAGAAGGTACGACTTCTTTAATAATGCAGTTTATTTAAATTAAAGCTCTCTGGCATCACTCTGTAGTGCAATATTTATACTCATAAACAAATTAATATTCATAAGCACAATGGGTTGTCATACTGAGACATATGAACATTTTTATTTGATATAGGTTTTGCCAAGGGAATTTCTATGTGTTTGTGTGTAAATATTGCCTTCTGGTCATGAATGTCTTCACCTATAAAAGCTTTTCTATTAAGGGTTGTGTATGTTTATTTGAATGCCCTTTGGTCCAGGGCATGTCTTACCAATGCAGATCTGCTGGGTGTCAAAGGTTTTGCAGCTGTTGTTTGAAGGCCGGGTGTAATCGGAAATGGACGGATCTGTTGCACTAGAGCCGGTGCCATATAAGATGAGTATGAACTGAGAAAGAACACCTGTGGAAAAGACCTTGAACTTTAAAGACGCCGTGACCGTCAACAAAAACCCAAACAATCAGTGTTTTTTGGGGGTCTCATTTTGCAGTAAAAGTACTTAAACATCCTTAAAAATATATAAATATACTTCAGAAGCAATTTATGTAAGATTCAGAGAATCTATCTTGAATTAAGTTTATGTTTTTATCCCACTGGCAAATTGTTTTATTTTCTTTCAAGCATAATTCAAACAAAATTTAGTGACATTTATTTTTAAAACTAGAAAAAGCTATTTGCCAGTGGGGTAAGAAAACTAAACTTAATTCAAGATTTATACTCTGAAATGTATTTGATCTTCTTCCCAACCATTTTCCTTTGTCACATTATTTTATCTAGTTTTAAAGGATGTTTGAAGTAAAAAAAAGAGAAAAAAAAGACCAAAATACTGATTATAAAAAATCTCATTGCAGTACCATAGTCATTAAGTCCTGCCACATTCTCGATCTCCAGGGTCCATTCTCCCCGAGGGTCTTCATCCCAGGAGTGGGTGGTCATGAACGCCCAGTCGTTGAAGCCTTCAGCTGAGTTATCCTGAGGCCTGAAGACAAACAGAAGAGAAAGAAGATCTCTATGACTATGTGTGTGCAAGTCTATCTGAGAATGTGTCAATATGATGAATTGAGTGTGTATTCACAATACAAATAATTATGTTTCATGAAGATAATGGTGTGAATTGTGTTTGTATGTGGCCAGAAAAAGTGTGTAAATGTGTATTCTTGGGCATCAGATGTATTTTTTTTTATAGAGCTGATGAGTTGATTTAGAGTCTATGCATGCTACGGTTCATTGATTACACACTACCATTCAAAAGTCATTTTTTCCACAAGGATGTATTAAATTGTTAAAAAGGTAAAGACATTTATGTTACAAAATATTTTTATTTAAACAATCATGTTCTTTTGAACTTTCATTTTTTTTTTTACAACATTTATCAGTTTTCAACAATTAACATTTTTCTTGAAAAATATCAGCAAATTAGAGTGATTTTTTAAGGATCATGTGACACTGAAGACTGAAGTAATGCTGAAAATTCAGCACAATAAATTACATAAAAAAAAAAAAAGTTATTTGAGATTGTAATAATATTGCACAATTTTACGGTTTTAATGTATTTTTATGATCAAACCTTAGTGAACATTTTCAAAAACAAACATCTTACCAACCCTAACTTTTGAACTTATATGCTAATAGCGTGTCTGAGTGTGTTTACCGTGCAGCCAGTAGCGTGGAACGAGTTCCCAGTGGGCTGATGAGGTGAACAGCCAGGTTTCCTCTGTGGTTATAGGAGAGGGTGAGTATGGCCTGCACATGCTCCAAAGAGCTCACAAAGTCCGGCTGCCCAGAGCAGGCCTCTACACTTCTGCTAAAGATCAGGTGGTTTCTTATGTCCCTGCAACACAGAAGAATCTGAAATTATACTCCACTCTCACAAGCAAATGTATAATAAATATAATATAATATAATCTAGTTTGCCTGTCCTTAAAAGTTGGCCTCTGGCTCCCCAGGTAGCAAGCATTAGTGGGCATTACCTATCTGGTGTATTGATGTATTGCCTGTGCGGCATGAGGTGTTTGACCGTTATTACCTGGGCTCGGTCAGCATATTAATGACACATTTGTGCTGCGGCCCAATGCTGGTCCAGTTCTGGGCCAAAGCGACCATGGCACTTGCATCCAGCAGACCGTAGCCATAAGAATGGCTCACTGCCACATAGAGAGAGACACAGAGATGGAAAAAGTAACAAGGTCAGACATGTCCAATGAATAAATAAATGCATCTGTAATTGATTGCTCACGTGAATTGTCATTTACCTAATCGGCCCACACCATTGGTCCTCCAGTCGTTGGTTATTAGGTGGGCAGGACGTGAGGTTCTTACTACGAGATGCTGCATGTCTCTCCAGGTCAAGTTCATGCTGGATGTCGTACAAAAAAATTAAAAGCAACATGAGCATTACATGGCAGCAGGGCCACAGATTTATTTTTAGATTCAAAAGATAACTTGCACATAATTATACTTTTGGATGTGACAGGATGTCTTTTTTGAAAGACACATAACTACTGTAAAGCTTTTCTTTTAACCGAGGCACAGAAAATTGCAAATGGAAATATTCCGTCTTGGGGGCCATGCATAATTTTGCAATTAAACAGCCGACAAGGTCTTTTTCTCCCACAACTAAAGACCCAAAATTATATTACCTGAAAATACAGCAAATATCAGATTAAATTTATAACTGTTTTTCCTTGGTTCACGACTCCAGCTTATTTGCTTTGTCGGCTGTAGCTCTACATGGTGGAAACAAGCGGCTTTGGGACTCGTGCCCCCCACGGGCAAGGTTGAAAAGCCCTGTTATTTCTCAACAGAGTATTTCTGGGCAAACCACGTTTGCGATTGACAAAAATACCTGCATGAAAAGCCATTTCCACCCAAATGAAATGGATTTAGCACAAAGATGCGCCGTAGGACAGTATGAAAAACATCCTGCTCTGGCATCCGTATAGTTTTCAGGGTGATTTATGAAGAAGGTGATCCAATTCATAAGCTTTCAATATTTTTGACCTCACAATAAATGACTTCGGTCAATTCTTGGGTAAATTTGACTTGGGTAAATTCATGTCACATGCACAAATTTATAAACCAAAAGACACAGCACAGATGCAGTGATTAATAGATGTAAGACTACTGATATTCTCATGTTGTACAAAGAGAAGGACTTGCACAGATATTGAGCAGATACCCCTTTTATATGGATGAAGTGCCAGTGCTGGAAAACATGCCAGAGCCTTTAAACATACTGGACTCAAACAAGGAATCAGAAAATTAATGGAAAGGGGGAAGAATGTCCTCACCACTCAAAGGTTTCATAAACAACAACAACAGTACGGCTAGACTTGTGCAAAGCAGCACTAGATCACTCCTATTATAAACAGTAAATTACACTAGAAGCTTTGAGACGCGCATTCATTTGGCAGACACCCCAATCCTGCTTTCTGTCTCTGTGTGTGTGTGTGTGTGTGCGTGTGTATATATATATATATATATATATATATATATATATATATATATATAAAAACAAATACATTTGAAAAGGTTGGGGTCAGCAAGATTTCTCTTTAAAGAAATTAATATTTTATTCAGCAAGGATGCATTAAATTGATAAAACATGACAGTATGACATTTATAATGAATGTAGCAAAAGATTTCTATTTTAAATAAATTGTTCTCTTAAACTTTATATTCATTAAAAAAAATCCTGAAAAACAATTATTCATTGTTTCCACAAAAATATTAAGCAGTACAAATGTCCTCAACACTGAATTCATTTCTTCAGCAAATTAGCATATTAGAATGATTTCTGAAGGATCATGTGACACTGAGGACTGGTGTAATGATGCTGAAAATTCTTTGCTATCGCAGGAATGCATAATATTTGTAAAAAATATATACAAATCTTAATATTATTTCACAATATTGGTCGTTTTACTGTTTATTTTTTAATCAAATAAATTCAGGCTGGTGGGTATAAGAGACTTCTTTCAAAAACAAAAAATTCTTACTGACCCCAAATATATTCATGTATACACAAACTTTACATTTTACATAATCTTTATTTTTATTTTTACGTTTGTTATATTAACATTTTTAATGCAAAATGACTTCTGAGACAGGTTCAAAGGTGGCCAAGCACTGGCTCAGGCACAAGAACACATTTCAGTGGAAAATGAGCATGACTGCCTTTCTTACACACAAACGTTCAAAAGTCACCTACAGCGCGACATCACAAAGACTTCTGCCTCGATGCAGAGTTGTGACAAAAAGAAAATAGAAATCTAGGACCTTAGAAAAATTTCTTCAAAAACGTCCCTGTCTCTTTCATTGTGGGGCAAGCACAATCAAAGCTAGCACCAGCGGGGTTTACAGCCCTGAACAGCAGGGGCCGAACTCACACATAAACAAACACTGTGTACGAACTAGGAGCCCCGAGACTCCACCACACACAAAAAAGACAAAGAAACCCGACGCTTGTGTGAGACGTGAATTCCATGTCTTATTACCGCCTCACAGCATACAGGATTAAATACTCTGCAGGATATTTTAATTGAGCATGATGACTTGATGTTGTATAGGGGCCTTGGGGTCAATCGGCCCTGAACGTGGCATGAAGATTGGCAGCCATCACACGTCTCTTTCCATCTCTCCTTCTTTATTTTGGATGAGCAATGTCAAGGCAATGTCAGAGTGTGTCGGAGGGCTGAAGATGATGTGCATGGGGTAATGAAGTCTAACCGATGAGGGGGAATGATGGACAGGAGTGGGTAGAACGTGTGCGTATGTCTGTCCGTAGAGACAGGTGTCATTGTTGTCATCACTCACTTGGCCTCCAGAGCGAGAGCGATGATTCCAGCGGCCAGGGGAGCCGAGGCGGACGTGCCCGTGTGCGAATCTGTGCACTTCTTCCTCAGGTCTGTCGTCACCTATACAAACAAAGTTAGATGGAAAGGTCAGACGTGTTATTGGCCACTTATCAGAAAGGACATAGGTTGTAGCTATATATGAGGTGTTGGTGTGGGCGTCTATCAGCCAGAGGCGCCTGTCAAAGTGCCTGACAACAATGTAAGTCCAAGAGGGAAGGAAAAACCTCATTCACAGCAGCTTCTGTGATGAGAAGTGTGACAGTTTGGGAGACTTAATAAGCTGGCACCTCACACCTGAGGGTTTGGGGTTTTAATCATGCCGTAGGAGACATGGGGACCTGTGATTGACAATGGTCAGGATGAGAGGAAGTCCAGCCCGAGGCTACAGAACCATCAGAGCATACACAGGTGACTACCTGCCAGACACCCACACATACTCGTTCTTTATCATTGTTTTATTTGTCTCTGTCCCTTTCAGTCTGATTTAAACATGTACAGACACATAGACACATAAAATTCCATCCCACTGCTGTCGGCAAGATTGCGTCCATTTTTAAATTGAATCTGTTATTGCCTTTGTCATCCTAATGGAACAGGGGGTCTCAGAAGAGGGAGAGGGGAAGCTATCGCAGTCAAACATACTGGGACAGACTTGACATCAAGCAAACAAACACTCTAAAGCCACCCGAAACATCTCAGATGAGCTTCAGTGAGCTGGCAGAGATAGACATGCCTGGAGAGTCTGAAATCACTTTCACAGGAATGAGCATATCAGAGATTCAAACAGAGTTCGGATAACTACCCACAGCACAAGAAATCATATTTTCCCCTCAATGTGAGTTTGAATTGAACTGAATTAAATTGGTCAAAAAGACCCGAGTTCACAAGTTATTAGTTTGAATATCCACAAACAAAATTCTTGCTGAGATTTTGCTAGCTATATAAAATTAAGGAACATAAAAAAATTGCAATTATTTTTAAAATACTATTTGTTTGTCCGTTAAAAATATCTAAAATGTGTCATATTTTGAGTTAGCTCTTTTGATTAGATCTTTCAATCAATGACTTAAACTGATCATTCCAATTACAATGAACAAATCATTCAAAAATTATGAATCACTGAATCAAGTCTTTGAATTAATGATTCAACCACATCATTAAAATTCCAGTGAACAAATCATTCAATCATAAATCAATGAATCAGATCTTTGAGTCAATGACCCAAACAGATAATTCCGAATCATATATAAATCAGATGGATCATACTAATTTAAGTAAACAAATCATTCATAAATCATGATTCAGTGTTTCAAATCTTTGAATTAACGACTTAACTGTATCATTCCAAATTCAGTGAACAAATCAATCATTAATCAATGAATCAACCAAGTAACTGAAAATATCAGTTGATTCAAATGAACAGTACACAAATGTAAGAACCAAGAAAAGCTAAGGGAATGTCAACATTTTTCAGTTAATACCAACTTGTCTTTCGGTCTGTTCCTCACTATTATATGACTTCAGAAGACTTAAAATATTACTCAAGCTATATGGAGCACTTTTATGGTGCATTTATGGAGATTGACATCACCAGTCTGCATGCACTTTTATTAAATAGAAAAGAGTGACTAGGGAATTCTTCAAAACAACACGAGTTTGAGTATTTGACAGATTTTTCTGAAAATACTTATTCTAAATTTAGCAGAAAACACTGCCACAGTGCAAACTGATAGCAAAGATGCTCAAGATGATCCAAAGGTCACCATCAAGATGACTTTTAGAACTTCTTTTTATAGGCGTCTTTTGACCTAATTAACTTGCCCTAATTAAAAAGCCTACTCAGACACTCAAATACAGCTTATGCAGATAAAACGAAGGTATGTAACTGAAAACGAGAATTTTTTTTGCAAATAAGATCCAAAGATTCTGCAATGCAGCATATTTGGTATTCAAAAATTGCTGTCTCTGTCTTTTGCTTTTCACTTGGTCTAATTTCTCTGCTCTTTCTCTCTTTGCTTTTTCAGACACCTTTTTCTCATTTCCATTCTTGGAGGACACGTTGGGGACAGAAAAGCAGATGTGTACGGCATGCAGCAGCAGCACCTGTGATGGGGAAGTTTTCAGACGCTACTCTAAAGTGTTTTTTGCCTCCTTAGGGCATGGCGTTCTTGAGCTCTTTTTCATATAGCCCACAGGAAATCACAGCAGCAGATGTGGAAATCATTTCACCGCCTGACACTTCATCTTCACAGCACGCTGAATGGGGCGGCACTCCATCACTCACTTTCCCCATGTAGTCGTGACGTGGCCATTTAAACCATGTGGAAAATTTGGCACACACGAGCTGTTTGCTCTGACATTTACAGTTCTGCTGACAACTGAGAATGGCAGTATTTGTGTGAAGAAATGAAGGTTTGTCTGTGAGCTGTTAACGTGTAAATGCTGCAATGCTGAAATGTGAATTTATTCTATATATGGTGCCTTTAATGAGACGTGGTTGTAGCAAAGTGTGTATGTGTTTCCCATGATCCTTCAGAACCAGCAGCCATATCACCCTGTAGCCAGACTAATTGCCCACTGAAGATAAGCAGGGTTGAGCCTGGACAGTACCTGAATGGGAAACCTTCTAGGAAAACCAGGTTGCTGCTGGAAGAGGTGTTCGTGAGGCCAGCAGGGGGTGCTCACCGTGTGGTCTGTGTGGGTCCTAATGCCCCAGTGTAGGGATGGGGGCACTATACTGTAATAAGCACTGTCCTTCGGTTGAGATGTTAAACCGAGATCCTGACTCTCTGTGGTCATAAAAAAACCAAAGAGTAGGGGTGAGACCCCGGAGTCCTGGACAAAGTCCCTCTATTGGCCTTTATCAATCATGGCCTCCTAATAATAATCCCCATGCTTTCAGTTGGCTCTATCACTCTCTCTCTTCTCCACCTATCTGGTGTGTGGCGAGAGCAATGGCGCCGTTGTTCTGTGGCTGCCGTCGCATCATCCAAGTGGATGCTGCACACTGGTAGTGGTTTAGGGGAGACCCCCTGATTTGATTGTAAAGCGCTTTGGGTGTACAACAGTACATAGTAAAGCGCTATATAAATGCCTAATTTCTTATTTCAGAAATCATTCTTATATGCATATTTTTAGCACAATAAATATGTCTTATTATCAGTATTGAAAGCAGTTGTGCTGCTTAATATTTTTGTGGAAATCATGATTTTTTTTTCAAGATTCTTTGACGAACAGAAAGCTCACAAGAATAGCATTTATTTGAATATTACATAATATATTTCTTTTATAAACTGAAAAATTGCCAAGTCCATGCTTAAAACACAAAAAAATATTTAAATGTAATATTCATAATTATTAAATTATAAATACTCTGAATACATCTGTATATATTTATACATCTATATATATATATAATATAAAAATAGAAGATTTCCTGTGATAAGACGCAGTGTTTCGTATGCATTTCTGTATGAAAATACAAACCAAAATCAGTTTACTATATGACTAATGTGTGACTACGAAGATTTGTTTGCACATATGAACGTGAGTGTTAAATACATACAATCTGTTTCTCGTTGAGGTTTCCGCTGCTGTAGGTGGTAGCAAGGGTTGAGGAACAGGCCTCGCTGTACCACGGCACATTGCCATACTGCGTGGTGCTGCTGATGGAGAGCGTGTAGATACTGTTGGTGTATCCATCACAGTTGCAGCTGTCCCGCTCTCGCCCTCCGTTACCAGATGCCCACATGAAGATGGAGCCCAGCCCACCTCGACCCTAAAACAGATGCACTCAACCTGGTCATTCACTCTTTCCAATGTATAGTTCATTCAAAAGCTTGGCATTTTTTTTGTATGTTTTCAAAAGAACGTCTCTATTACTCACCAAGGCTACACTTATTTGATGAAAAAGACAGTAAAAACAACACTTTATAAAATATTATAATTTATGCAAATCTGGCAACGCTGAATTTTTCAGCATCATTACTCCAGTATTCAGTCACATGAACCTTCAGAAATCATTCTAATATGCTGGTTTGCTGCTAAAGGAAACATTTCTTAAATGTCTTTACTGTCACTCATCAATTTAATGTGTCCTCACTTAATAAAAGTATTAATTTCTTAAAAAAATATATATCTTTCTGACCCCAAACTTTTGAACAGTAGCGTAAATAGAGACAGACACCTGCTGTCTGAATGTATTATAGTCTCATTTCACAGTCTGTTCACATAATTGGCACACGGCAACTGAACACTGCCAGTTCCAATCTGATTGGCCGGCCTTTTGAGACTTTTGAGCACAGGTTTTTACCGCCTGGAAACACACTGCGGTTTACAGTTGCTGGGCTGATAGAAACATTCTAAGGTAGAACTAATCACAGGATTTGCGAGGTCTGTGGCATCAAATCTTTAAAAAATATAAGTGGGTGATTCTTGGCCGTAATAAGCTGCTGATAGTCTTTATGCAAATCAAATGTCTGGCTATGTGAGACAAATGTATTTATGAATCAAACATCTGTGGTGTCCATTAATGTCTGTGCGTACAGGCCTCATCTCTATTACAATAGCCCAAAAATCCAATTGAACGAGCCAATTATGGTTGTCATGATTCATTTAAAACCAATACTGTGACCTCTGAAATCTGCTGTATTTAATGCTTTAGTAATATTGGCTGGACAGCTGACAAAGCTCCACTTTTCTTTTCTCATATATTAGTCTCCTCTCTCGCTGCAGTCAAGCACGTCGGCAGAATTTGATTAAAGTTTCTGTTCTATCTTCTGCAGTCCATATGGGTAATGTTTACAGCTGACTGACTCAGGATTATTGTGGCAATAAATGGGTTGTTTGTTTGAGATGCCGCAATTTGGTTCAAAATATTCAGAGGCACAATTCTAAGAATGAAAAAATTGGGGATAAAAAAAACTATAGTGCAGAGAAATAAAAAGCGAGTCTAAGGCAGATGTTTATATGATGCGTAATTTGAGTAAATTACTAGAGGGGGAAATCAGATTTAAACCCCACCAAAATGAACAGCAGTCAAACTCATTCTGCACGGCTGTTTCATAGTGCCATTATTCTCACAGACGAAACAAAAGATTACATCTTTCTGTAGCGCTCCGACAAAAGCTTGTCTGTGATTACCAAGGACGCGTTCGGGATGAAACAGAAGCGGCACTCGCGGCGGGCAGCCGTCCTAAAAAGGTCAGATCCTTTGCCTGTCAAACACGACACGCTCTATTCTCGCTGCATCGAATCTCATAATTTCTGCAGAGCGAGACAAAGGCAGGTGGTTTGGATTTAATTCCATTTCATATATTTTACTAAATTACTTCGGAGATAACGCAAGCTTTCTAAATGGCTGTCAGAATGCGTCAACACACTCACGGGGGTGAAGATGTGCGAATTTTCATTGATGTTGCCGTGAAATTCTGTCTAAAGAGATTCTGAGAATATGCTTTAAAACACTTGATAGCACAAGGTTTATAAAAGGTAGTGGAATAAACATAGTATTGTAATGAACAAACAAGATCTAGACTTACACATCTGGCTCAAGTATCTCTTTCAATTGTTTTTTTCCCTTGTTTTATCATCCCCCGGGCAAAATCACAAGTCTGATTGCTTAGAAAAGTAATAGCGCTCAGTAATAGCCTCTTCTCTGTAAGCTGCACGAATTGAGACATCAGTCCTGTCGGTAGCACAAATGGTGCGTGTTTAGGGGTTTGGTTATATTCATAATCGTACATACACAACTGTTCAAAAGTTTGGGGTCTGAAATACTTCTTTTAAAAGATAATAATACTTTTATAGCAAAACATATTAAATTGATCAAAAGTGACAGTAAAGACATTACAAAGACTATGTTACAAAAGGTTTCTATTTCAAATAAACGCGGTTCTTTTGAACTTTATATTCATTAAAAATCCTGAAAATCATTAGCCTGGCTAACGCCAGACCCAATTCTCGTTGAGACTTGGGTCTGCGAACCACATGTGCATTTTCTCGTATTTGAGGCGTGTTTTACGAATGCCCGGCGCTGTTTATTGGGTGCTACGAATGTCTATCAAATGCGCCTGTACGCTCATAGCCAATCGTTTCCATTATACCAGACGACGTATGTAGAGCGACAGAAATAAATTAGACAAGGAAGAAGACGATGGGTAAGATATTTTTGTGTAAACAATGACGTTCAGCAACTATTGCCGTTTGTGCAAGATAAACATGAGGGTCGAAGGTATATATGGATATAAACAAACTGCTTAGTTGTGTCGCATAGATGTCGTCATCGTCTTGCTGCTCCCTCCCCGTTCTGTGATTGGTTCCCTAGATGAGGCGAAAATCTGGCCATTGGTATCCAGACTGCCTTTCAGCGTGAATAAAATCGCGCTGCGCAAAGGCAGTATGGGGAAACCCAGGCTAGAAAATCATCACGATTTCTACAAAATTATTAAACCGCACATTTTCAACATTGATAATAAGGAGAAATGATTCTTGAGCATCAAATCAGCATATTAGAATGATTTCACAGGAATAAATTACATTCTACAATATATTAAAATAGAAAACTGTTTTTTTTTAATTGTAATAGTATTTCACAAAAATACAATTTTACTGTATTTCTAATCAAATAAATGCAGCCTTGGTGAGCATGAGAGACTTCTTTCAGAAACATTTGAAAGTCTTAACGACCCGCAAATGGTAGTGTATGAGCAAAATTAACAGTAGTGTTTGCCTTATAAAACACTACAAAACAGCAGAAAAATGGAAAAAGACACCGCCAAAAGAATAGGAACAAGACAGCCTAATTTTAAAATCATGGATAAAACAAATTGATTTTCATATTCATAGTGTAACGTTGTGTGTGCTGAAATTCTATCAAGGTATAAACTCACAAGGGATAAGGGTATGTGTGGCACACAAGAAAGAATTAACATATCAAAAACGAAAACAGAAAACAAAATGCTCATCTCCTGCCAAGATCACAGAAATCTCCCTAAATATAGTATTCTCTATAACCGTGTGTTTGTGTTTCTACAATCCTTCTCAATTCTCTCTCCGTAACTGCATTTAAACAGGCGATGACATCTTCAACAGCTCACCCCGTCCAGCCCAGTTCCTCTGTCGGTGGTGCTGATCGAAGCCGATGGCAGCTGTGACACATTTAGCTGATCTAAAATCTGCTCGGATGACCTGACATGAGCATTCATGCTGACATTGACTTGAGGCGACACTGCGAATGGAAGTCATTCATTTTCAATGAGATTTGATGATTTCTAGTGACATGAGCGATTTGTATGTGTGTCTAGTGACTCAACAAAGTTGAGGAAAGTTTTAATTTATGCAAATGAGCATCAATGTGTTTCCTATCAGATAGTTGAGAGGACTTGTTTCTGCCCACATACAGATATATATATACAGGGCTCTACAGTGCGAGTGTTTCACTTGAAAAATAATTTACGAGCACAGTGTGCGATAGGGCTGAACGATATTCGATTTTAACATCGCGATGTGCGAGTGAGCGATAGTCACATCGTCGGAACATGCGATGTGAAGGGTAGTAGCACAGTAGCACCAGCGGGAGATATAACATGCGCTTCATGAGGCACGCGCGCGGTCTCTTGCTCTCTCTGCCGTGCACGCGCTGCGCGGTTTGGAGCACAGTCTCTGTCTCGCGGGCGCGCTCGCTCTAGATTCCGGAGATTTTAACTAATTCGCGGCATCAGCAATAAAAGAGCAAGAGGACGTGACAGCGTCGCAACTGCGCGATGTGAACACATAGACAGTATGTGTGAAAATAGCATGATGACGCGCTTAACTTTATGCAAATGAGAGCGACGATTCGCAACCAATGAGCCAATCACTGAAATAGTGTGGGAATGTGCGGGAACTGCTGGATTTTAAGTGAGAGAGTCAAGTGAGGTAAAAACTGGAAAGAAAATATTGGTACAATAGTTAAAAATGACTCCAGACGTTCCAGACGGCCAACATATAAAAGGAACTGGACAACTGATATCCTTTGCATCTGATATACCAATTTTGCACACACAGTATATGCATGAAATTTGTTCATTTGTTTAATAAACAAATTTTTTTTTTTAAACTTTTTTGTGCTCCTAAATTTCTTTGTGTGCTCCTAAATTTTTTCATTTAGGAGCACATGTACTCCTTGGGAAAAAAGTTAGCGTAGAGCCCTGATATATATAAATAAAAATATTTATAATGTATTACACACTGATATACAAAAGCTTTTTAGCAGGAAGGAATTATTGGAAAAATAAAATGAAATCTTTCTGTTATCGGCAATACATCTAATTTGTAATAAGATTTTCAAAAGCTATGCTCAGTAACGCAATCCACCAACAATGATAAGGCTTCCAGAGGCAGAGACGCCAACTAAAAACCAACAGTACTATGACCAGGTGACCTCCCGTGGTAAAATCTGACCTCGGTGACCCCCTGCAGGAAAGCTTCTTTGGCCAGTTTGGCAGGGCCATCTACTGTCTTCCCATCATCCTCTGGGCCCCAGCTGGCGCTGTAAATGTGGATGTGCTGGGAGTTCAAGCTCAGAGACTGAGCCTCCACAACATCTGTTACCTCTCCATCCAACATCCGCACACCTGCATGCAGAACAGAGGCGGACAGAAAGCACGTTAATGTAGAAACCAGAGAGAAGAGAAAAAAATGGGTTTTGTAAAAATGTACTGTCTGTAAATGTGATGAAAAGAAAAAAGAAAATGAAAAACAAATGAGGAAGTTTCCAGCACAATTTTTTTTATTGGCACTGAAAGTGAACATGCTGTATAGAGACAAAAGCACAGCCGACCAGAATATTTTTGGATTTGACTGAGGTTTTAAAACTTTCTGATGCCAAGGACCCACAATATGATGATTCACTTGTGAGGAACCCCTTACATTTTATATATATATATATAATATATACAAATAAATAAATAATAAATAAATGTTGTGAGAAAAAAAAAGTATTTTTTTTTTTTAAAATATTAAAATAACAAAAATAAGTGTTATATTATAAATAAATACAATTTTGTTTTTATACAAATCAATATCATTGCAAAATGTTAATTAAGTTAAAAGATTTTTTTGAAAATGTTATTTATTAAGTCGGACTTCTTTAGTCTGAGATTAATTGCTTGTTGCAGTGTCGTGCAGAACATGATGTAAGATGGGAGAGAGCATCTAATTAATAAGAATGATTCTGTGGCTATTTATTTGATTAATAATAATCCTAGCAACAGGATTCAGACACTTCACGCACCCCCACACACGGCCCAGCGGCCAATTAGAGATCAGAAACATCTGCTCTCTTTATACACACACACACACGGGCAGACTTACCCTCTTATTACAAAGATACACACACAAGAACACAGAAATTACATGCAGGCTCAGGCAATGCCCTCTGCCATAATCACCCTCATCTAGATGGAAAAATATTTTCCAACAAAGACTATTAAAACAAGAGATATGGAATTTGTGTGTGCTTGCAGCGATGTCTGCCGCTCAATGTGACCAGAATAGCCAAGATATTTCAAAGATATTTCACCTTAATAGATGTGTTTTATAATTGGAAGATAAAGCGTTTTAGATTAGTCCAGAGAAGCGTGATGACAGATGCACAAAGGGCAGGAAATGAGAGAGTGCTTGGATAGTTTTAATGCATGACCTCTTTGATTGATCCTATTACCATATGCAAAAGTCTAACCGCCAATCATTCAGATTCTTCACTCACCTCCAATTTTGGCATTGTAGGCCACACCCACTCCACAGACACCATTGTTTGCTGCGGCCGCCACCTCCCCGGCACAACGTGTCCCGTGTCTAGAGAGACAAAGAGAGAGTTTGCACTAGTGAACGGTGTGGCATTGGCAGGGTTCACATCCAGTTCACATTCAGTTCAACTCAATTCAAATTCAGTCCACGTTTGTACAGACAAATTCTCGTGGCGCTGTCATCGCAACAGAAAGGCAGCTCTCAGTGCACCCAAATACAGATGCATTATCTTTATCCTTTAATTAAAATCTAATTAGATCCTTGCAGGCAACAACAACGACAATAAATAAATAAATGGCTGATTATGGTTGTCACTTGTGTGTCTGATCGTTCCTACAGTACTGCAGACAAATCTCAGCAGCTCTGTGTCATGGTGGGGATGAACTTCACTGTTTAAAGAAATAGCAGCTGGCTTTGGGTTTTGTATGTGCACTGCAAGAGCTATTCTCTCCATTCATCTGTGTCCTATTGGAGCTCATTGTTTCCTCGAGACAAAGCAGAGAAGAGGACGATAGGGACCCCAGAGTAGGACTTGAGAGCCTATGAGACTGCAATGTTTTTGAAACGGCAGCATCTCTTTACCAGAGCCTTCACTACATTTGCCAAACAGAGACAAAAAGCACACAAGAACAAGACAAACACAACACAAAACGACAAAAAAGCCTATGCTTCATACTCTTGGCCTCTAAGCACTCAGCCATTGTTGCTATATAAAAAAAAAATGCAGCAAATGTAAAAATTAATTTATATAAAAAACCTTCAAACAAAATTATATTTATTCATATCTATCATAGATAATGATATTTTAGTATTTCTTAAAACAAAGCATGTAAAATGCCAAAGGGAACATCCAGGAACATTTTTTGTGATAATGCAAACAAATCACTGAACCATTAAGTCAAATCAAAGGTTTAAAATAAAATAAAATGTGTCTCATTATACTCACATGTCATGACACAAGGAGCAGGTACAAAAATGGGTGATTTCTTTAAGAGTGTAAAGCTCAGTTGGGCAATAATAGATTCTAATTAGGTCACTAGACGTATTGCATTTCATCAAATCAATAATTGCTGAGGATGGTGTCCATATGCAGGTTGTTAAGATCCGTTTCTGATTACAGCGCAAATACATGACATGAAAACACTCAGCCTTCCACAAAACCTGCTGTGTACAAGTAATTGAAAACGAACTGTAATTGTGTCTGAATGTATTCTCCAGGGCATGTGGAATTACAGTATACACCTTCAGGGTGAAGTCCTTTATCATATAGAGAAGAAAACGAGTCATTCGGAAACATCCATCCTATCTCTCTCAAACTGTGAATGAGATCAAAACTATTTTATGCCAACACGCATGTTAGCTGGTTAACCTGCCTAGCAGGCAGTTACATGTGTCCATTTCCTCACAATAAATATAATGCAGACACATTTATCCATGCTCATATGAAGGGCAACAATACCAAATTTCAACAACAAATACCTTCCGTGCTGAGAGTGTAAAGCCTTCGTTTGCAATAATCATCATTTTCCACTTTTTGTCTTGTGTGCGGTGACAGTTATCATGATGAATAGTGGATAGCAGGGAACACATCATGAATAAACAATACAGTTTTTATATCAGCTTGTTTAGGAGGTTGTTTGCAGCTATAATGTATTGCATAAGGGAACAGTAAAATAGATTTTATGCACAGCTTTTATATGAAGATGTTACTCCATTTTGAGGAAGGCTTAGAATGGCTAACTAGTCAGGTAGAAGTAAGGTAAACTAGAGTGTTCAGTACACTTAATTTCGAGTCTATTTTAGACATTCTACTAACTATAAGTAACTTTGAAAT
Source organism: Phoxinus phoxinus (assembly GCF_949152265.1). Classification (NCBI taxonomy): domain Eukaryota; kingdom Metazoa; phylum Chordata; class Actinopteri; order Cypriniformes; family Leuciscidae; genus Phoxinus; species Phoxinus phoxinus. Next base: position 11,824,076 of record NC_136900.1, read on the forward strand.
TACATGTCAACTAACCCTTATTAATTTGCAACTTACATGCCAAATAACTCTTAGAGTATAAGTAGACTGTTAGGTTTGGGTTACAGTGAGTAGAATAAGTTGACGTACTTGCAAAGTCACTAATAGTCAGTAGAATGTCTTTTGAGGGACAGACAAAAAAGTGTTAGCAGATATTAAACAGACAGTCAACTAATACTCTAATGACTGGTAGTTGACATGTAGTTGCAAAGTTAAAGTTGAAAATTACAATTAAGTGTTACCAAATATTTTGCCCTCACACAAAATTCCAGTTTCTGAAGACCCTTATGGGACATGGAGATGGGAAAAATATGTGATGGGAGAATTTTTTTTATTTTAATGCTTTTGAGTTCATCCACAAATGTTTTACATTCCCCTAAGAAACTCAGTGCTCACTTACAAAAAAAGGTTTTGTGAGGAAATTCAAAGTTTTTTCTTATATTTCATCCATCACCATGCACATAGGTGCTCCATACTGTTTTAATTTGTTTGCCGAACAATGCTAAATGTGAATGCAGCTTTAGACTGCAGGTTAAACGCAACCCCTTTAAAGCAAATAAATTAATATGGACTGATAGTGATTCAAAGGTGAGTGGCCATATAATCTTATAAGGATGTGTAATGTTCAAACTATTCGTTGAAATGCACCTTGTAAGAGGTCTGATGATATTACTTCGATTTGCATATTCCCATCCACAACTTTCAAAGACACCCACATGCAGTCAGAAAGACAGATTAGTGGCCGTGTCCTGAACTCAAGGGCTTAATAGGTATCATTATGGAGTCATGGCACAGCCAAGGATAAGGGCAGTTATTTTACACAGTGACTTTCAAAAGAAGTCATAGGACCATAACACAACCTTTTAAATCACAAACAGACCTTCCTGACAAAAAAGGAAAAAGTCTTTCCTTCTAAAGTCAGGAAACACATCAAGGTCACTTGGCTGGCAGCCATTCAGGCATAAAAGCAATCAAACTATCATTTACTCCTGAGTGTGGACAGCACAGCCTGAGCCTGTCAATTCGTAAAAAGTTAGTGTTTGTTTTTCAAAAGACGTGGTGAATGTAAACCTGGGGCACCAGCATTCATTCATTCACAACGATAATTGATAGTGACTCAAACCTGGGCTTTGTTTCATAGCCGAGTCCATGTAATGTTTCACAATCAGACTTTATTTGGCACCTTGTGACCAGATCAAATCTACGGCTTTATAAATCCGAAACCTCATTCCAGATGATTAGAGCTCCCTACCACAGAGAAAGCTTTTTCCACTGAGATGCTGTTCAGCTAATTTACCTTTCACAGCTCAGCGAGGTGCAAAAACACTTCAGATAACTGTGGTCTCAGTATTTTTTAAGTGCCATGCGTCACAATAAAGCTGACGAGCTGTGAAAAACTTGATGATGTGTAGTTGTGGAAAAGAATGCTAACATGTGATGCAAGTGTCCTTGTCTCCCTTTACATAATTGATGGTCCAACCATAAAACTGTAAAAAGACGGAGGTGGCAAAATGTTAATTAATTGGCTACACATCAACGTCAAAATAACTCTGACACAGTGCACACATTTGGATTTGTGCTTAATGAGAGAGGTTTATTTGTATAGCGCATTTCCCTCACACTGGTAGTTTCAGTTTCACTTGAAATACTTTTGTTTATGCTTGGCATTTATAATAAATGCTGTTTGCCACTATGTTTTATATAATGTCTATATAATGCTTGTTTTATACTTTATTTTTCATTCCTATTTTATCCTGAATACATTCAATTTAAAAGGATTTGTTGTGAGGGGAGCTAAAATAATAGTGTTATAGTGTTTGAAAATGTTATAATATATAATATTATATTTGTAAACATTTAGTTGTATTTGCCAGTATTTTTTAATAATAAAATGTGACTTACACATTTACATACACAAAACCATGTATCAGTATCTTTTGCAACTTATAGTCAGGAAAATACAGTAGGCTACCTTATGTGCTTCCAAACATGTATGACTTTCTTTCTTTAATGCCTCTGTGTTTTTTTTTAGTCAATACATTTAGTCGATGGGAATTTAAAAATTGTTTTCCAAATATCTTCTTTTGTGTTCTGCAGAAAAAAAGTCAAGTTTTGAACGACATAAAGGTTGAATAAATTATGGTATAATTTTCTTTTCTTGGTGAACCATCCATTTAAAGGCAAAAAGTGAAGTGTTTGTGGATACAACTTCATACCTCTAATGGTGCGTTCACACCGGACGCGAATAGCGCGTCAGACGCGGGTGATTTCAATGTTAAGTCTTTGCATTGACTTAACATTGAAATCACTCGCACCTGACGCGCTATCTGCGTCCGGTGTGTGGGTGCAGTAAGAAGAAAAAACAACAGGGTGGACTGGATCACTTTCTTTTCTACTTCCCTCCCTGTCTTACCTCTATTTAGGTGCAAAATTACCAACAATCCTTCTCAACCTTCCCTGCGGAGACCACAACAATCTGTCTAAGGCCCACCAGGGAGAGGCAGAGAAGAGTGTAAATTAACTTGAATGGAAGTGAAGTTTTTTTTCTTTTCCTTCCCTGCCAGCAACAATCCCACCACACTGAAACTAGGACCGGAGACATGCTCTAATTCTTTCCGTCTCCTTGTTTTTTAGCCCTCTATCTGCTTGTTTTATGTTCCTTTCAATTCCCTGATTCATGCATTTACAATTCCCCTGCTCAGAGGCATAGGGTGCCCTTGAAAACTCGTGATGAGTCTGTGTACAGTATGCTGTTTGGTAGACTGATGGAATCCATCCATGTGTCGTAGAGTAGAGCATCTCTATTCCTCTCTTCAATAGGCCTGGATTAGGAAGCACTCTAAAAAGGATTAGTGCATTTTCCAGCCATCTAATCTCAGCCCTCGGGCAGGGTTTCGGAAACCCACACGTCCTGAATGAGAAAGGGATACGGAGGAAGAAAAGGAGGTATAGAATCAGCAAGTAATAGAGAAAGAGAATCTATGGCATGAGAAATGAGAGGGTGACGGAAGTGGCGGCGAAACCTTCGCCAAGTCTTTGACGCTACAGTAGCACATTCCAGAACTCAGAAGCACCGTCTCTAGCCTGTCATGGCTAGTCTCTAGCTTCAATTGCCTGGCTGGCGCGGAGCAGTGGATGCTAGGGCAGATTTCCAGCATCTCTGATGAGATTCCAGAGGCCCGACAGCGCTGGAAAGGCAGGCTGGCAGGTCTAGGTCACGTGAGGCGAAGGGTTGAGTGGAGAGGCAGAGGATTCGTGCCTACCAGTGTTATTTAGACCTCTGGCTGACGGCCACCTCACACAATCCATCCATCACAGGCGTTATTAGAATTAAAGAAAGAGAAAGGAAGGAGGAGGACTTTTAAGGTCTCGGTTATTGATTCAATAAAGCCAACGAGACCTGGATATTGATGCACAAAAAACAAAGAGTCTCCCAGCTGACTTCTGCCCAATTGCAAAAGATTAGTAACTTAAACACCACAATTAAGACAACAAATAAACAGTTAAGATTAGCATATAAATGTCAAGCCAGAAAAGCCTGTGCCACAATGCTACGGTGTTCAAGATGGTTGCGAAGGCATTACTTGTAGCATTTAACATAATTGATTTTATTTCATTTGATACATATTTAAAAATGAAATCAAATTAATTATTTTAAATGCTACAACTGAATCACAATATTATAATGTGTAGTATGAAAAATGATTAAATCAGTCATTATATAATTAAAGATTAAGGATAAGGAAAGATTAAAGAAAGGTATTCAAAATATAAAAATGTAGGAAATAAGCATGCATAATTAAAATTCCAAAATTTAATGAAAAACAAAATGCATACATTTATTTGCAATCGTTGGTTCAAGCGGCAAAAAAACATAAGAACAAGTACGCCCATATTTTTCCTATGAACCCACAGCAGCAAGCATTATCAGAACTACAGCACAAAGAGAGAAAAGTAGAGAGACCCTTAATGTCCTTCCAGCTCTCAGTCTATGCCAAACCATTACTGCCACCGCTATTTGAATTTGAACAAGCACTTTACTGTCCAATCATCATTGTCAGAAAGTTCAATCCAAATGAACTAGACCCACTGAACACTACTGTAAAAGCCTTAAGTCCTGGAAATTATGAGTGCTGGTGAAATGGGTTCTGGGGGTTCTAATTAAAGCAGGTGTATGCAATCGTGGCTAAAAAAACAAAGACGTACGCCATCATCCTCCACCCTCTTCGGCAGTTGGATGAATATCTAACATTAGCATGATGCTGCTAAAATGACGCAGAGCGTTCAGCTCACTTGCACTGCCTGTGTGGAGTAGGTTCAAAGAAATGTAAGCAGCATTTTGTGGATATCAGACATTTATACACAGGAACAAAGAGAATATGAAGGACGTATAAAAGAAATGAACTCAAAAAAACATCTTACGATGCCCTTCAATACAGGAAACTGTCTCCTTAAGTTTCTGTGTTTGCTTCCATCTCTCTCTCGGTAGATACGGATTCAATAGTCTCTCAGTGCCACATTCTGAGAACGTATCACAGAAAGGCAGCTGTCTTTGGATCAGCGCATTATTTTGAGCACCTGGCGATGTCCCGTAGGAAAGAACATGATTATGTATTAATATGAGATCTCAATTGTTTCTCGGAGATAGAAATGGAGAGCAGATGGAGAACCATCTTCTGCTTTTTCAGATTTTTCTCTTGAGAAAAAGACTCTCAAATGTGTCTCCGCAAGAGTTTCAGAAGAAACCTATATCAGCAAATCATTGATGGTGAGCAGGTTGACAAAGCAAGTCTGTCTGGTTAAGTTAATTGGTTAAGCCTTGTTGGGCACCTAATGTCTGTAATCAGCATCTAAAACAAAACATTTTAGTACTGATGCAATCCACATATATTTTTTAAGCTCTACATGTTCTATGTCTTATTTGTTTATAATTTAATTATGGCTATCAAAATAAGACTAATAAATTCATCTTAATCGACTGACAGCCATAATTCTTTTTTATTTTGAGGAATTTTAGGACAGTCATCAAGGACAACAAAATCATCATGAGAATCTTGAGCTATAAAGTGTCCAATATTCATTCAAGTTGTGAATGTGTTCCAATGTGTTCAGTTCCTTTATAAAGTGAGACTGCAGAGAAAAATACAGTGACAGACTGAAAGCTTTTTTCTGTAAAATAAATAAATAAATAAATAAATAAAATAATCGGTCTAAAAGCTGTACTACCCCTCAATCTTCCTGACAAAACAATGAAAAGCCTCTGCTTCTAAAAGCACTGGTAGCCATCCGTGCATAAAAGCCATGAAGCCAACAATTATTCTTCAGTTTGGAAACCTAAGCCTGTGTCAATACATAGGCTATATAGAAAAATGTGTTTTTGTCTTCAAAAGATGCATGAATGGAAACCTGGCAACACTGGCACCATCTCCAATTTAACCACAGTGAAAACGCTTGATGACTCTCCATAGCCGAGGCTCCAATTCATCTAAAGATCAGATTTTACAGGGAATTAAAAATAAAAAACAAGCCGCCTTTCATAAGAGAGGCTTCTCTTATGAAAGGCGGCTTGTTTTTTATTTTTAATAAAAAGAGCGTTTTTCGGTTGCTCTTTACGAAATATCATTTTGATGAGAATCCATAATGTGCCAATGAATAAATCCCTCTGATGTAATCTGCCTTCTATGAGACCGCCTCAATGTTTCTGGCTATTGACACAGTCAAGCATTTTGCTTCTCATTTCATGGACTCAGATTCAGGATAATGATCTTGACAGTCAAGGCGCTCGAGATGTGCTGCACTTCCTGTGCGCCGGGTTGCCGAGGTGTGGGGATGGATTCCCCCATTTCTATCCACTGATTGATCATGATATGTGTGCGCGCCTGGACACCAAAAGGGTTATGAATGCTTGTTAAAGCTCCACTGTTGCCACGGAGCGGCTGTCACACTTTAAGTAGCTACCGAGGGTATTAGCAGGTATGAAGACAGTAACTTCAGCGAGTTAGAAGCTGAGTGAGGCGCTCCGTCACAACTATGGCAGCGTTAACAGAATTGTTAAAGAAGATTTGCTTCTGCAACTTTGTAAGCTGCACTGTTCTGAGGAGATACTGAATTTGGAGTCTTTCCTCTCCATGGTTCTGCTGCGAGATTCTGAACATAATAGGGAAAAAAACATGAGAAAGTAACAGGAAAAAAAAGTTCTGGCAGGAAGCCCAGAGTGGAAGAGATTTGAAGCAAATCCCCCTGACAGCAGAGTGATGGGCTGCTGGGAGATGGGCTTCAGGATGGAGGGATGAAGAAACGGTCTGGGGGTTAAAGGGGCGGAATGGATCTTCCCTCCATTACAGCTGATCAAGTGACGCTTAATGGGCATGAGTCCACCAATAAGAAAGAATAAACATCCCCCCAAGTAAGTAATAGATGTCATTTCACTGTCTAGTTAAACTATAGACCCGATATACTGTATAAGTAACACTTCTAGACAAAATAACCTTGAATTTGGTAACATGTCGGTTTTGCCAAAATAACTTGCGAGATGTATGATACTCCATCATGTAAGCAAAGTCAACTGTGATTACAAGGTGTTTGATTTAATTTCTTCACTCATTTCTTTATCTAACTGATGACTCGTCTGTTATTTGGCTATGGTTTAGACTATAACATTTTCACTGACAGCCCAAATTTTGCCTTGTTTTAGCCTAGACGTCTGGGCTGTGTTTGGACGGCTATTAGACGTCTTTTAAATGCAAAATTGCTTGCTGGGCAACATCTTCAGTGCGCTAAATTAAATCTGAGCCGTTTTACGGAGCAAGAGGAAGATAAGATGGAAGACAGATAGATTGTAGATTGAGCATCTCTAAATAGTGCTCAAAATGCTCTTAAAACATAATGATGTAAAAAATGAAAAGTGCCGTGGAGAGTGAAAGACGAGAGGGAGACTAGTCAGTTAATTTCAATGGTGCTGCAGCAGGCAACTGATGATAGACAGAGATGAAAAAAAAGAAAAGAAAAGGCAGTCAAAGCAAAAGTCTGAGGAAGTGCTCCCTATGGAGAAACCGACGGCACATTGTGCAGTTATGAGATTTCCTCTGAAATGCATTTTTCATGAGTATTTAACAGCCGTTGGTGCACGTCTCTGAACTGCAGGTGCTTCGCTGACAGCATTAAACCCACCGAACGATGCGGTTCCAAACCACTTTATATCCCTAACAAAACACTAAAAGCTGCAGTTACTCGTGGTATATCACAGCTTAAATCAGTGGACCAAAGAGGAGAGAAGCAGATGCAACACCTAGCGAGCAGCCTACCTTGATCAAAAACACCAAAAATGCTATCTAGGTAAGTGGCTCGCTAGCTTTTCAAACACAGTTAGGAGTATGAATGTTTCCACAATGACAGATTCTGGCTCTTACCTGAAAGAACCTCAAAAACATTTACAACCTAAGAGCTTCGGCAATATGGCATGGTTGTTGCAGCCCCACAGATCTGGCAACCCTGCTGCGGATGCACTGATTGGAACGGCAAAGAAAGAGACAGGAGAGAGAGAGAGAGATTCTTACCTGTTGTCATTCAGCTGTGTGTATCTGGGCTGAGGGTCTGGATCTCTGTCATTCACATCATAACTGGCATCGGGATCCTTAAAAAAACACAGCATAAATCGAAAGGATCAAATTGCAGTATTCAACCTTCAGTTGTCACTGAGAAAACGCTGGATTTTTTCTTGCATTGCTTAGATGCACACCTACCTAGACTGCATTTTTAGGCATCACAGACATATTTGGATATTCACACTATTATTAAAACTACATATTTTAATAATCAAGTAGTTGGTATAATTAGGCTAATTCAGGGTCATGTCCACTGCACCTTTGTCTCTTAAGGAGCTAACTGTCTGCTCACTTGAATTCAATTGGTAGAGATGGCTATGCTGAAATGTTGCAAAGCCTGAGGCAAGAACAATTTGAGCAGAGAGTATTATGGGATAGAATAAGGCCATAGAATGTAAAATAAGGCTGAACGGGAATGTTCGGTAACATCTCCAAATACCTCATGAAGCCTTTGTGAAGAGTCTAATTTCTATGCAAAACTAGGTATTATGCAAAGTTTTCAGAATCCTGAGTATATTACTGAAACTACATTTCTACTGTGCAAAGTACTTTAACAGGAAATTATGTTTTTGTGAATCAGAACATTAAGAATTCAGTGAACCACAAATGTTCAAAATTACATTTCAAAACCAACTAGTATGTGGGCCATCTGAATGACTCATTAGTGTTAATATAGCCCTGTATAATTAGGCTGATTTAAGAACCTGTCCACCACACGCAGATCAGATGTGTTTTTATGGGTCGCTCATATAAGATTTGTTATAAGAACTGTGATTAAATATGTTCTAATGTTATGAATTTAAAGATGCAACTTCACAGATTTCACCCTGACAGTGCTGACAGTCTAACAGCACAACATGCCAACAACATGCTATAAATATCTCCAAAAAGTTGCATCTCTTAATTCATCCCCTTTATCGCACCACTTCTAAAAAAAATAAAAAACAGATGACAAGCCATCAGTGCATGTTACAGAAAATTAAATCTCAAAGTCTATCGCCTTAACCCTATAAAGCCTGATATAAGACGTTTTAAATAAGAAAATAAGATTTCTGCATGCTTTTTTAAAATGAATTTTAGACATCAGACTTTTAAGATAATTGATTGATCACAACAAAAATATATTTTCATTGCATTTCAATACATTTTTGTTCTAAAATTGGTTCTACTGTAGTTCAAAAAGGATTTTTTTCATTTCACATTGTTTTTTAAAAAAAAGTTTACATTACAACAAAATAAATAATATAAATGTTTTTCTGTTTAAATGTACACTATCATTAAAAAGTTTGGAGTTTGGGGTTCAGGTTGTTTTATTGCAGTGGCGGGCCGTGCATTTCACACCTAGGCCTTCAGTGATGAACCTGAATTAATAACGAAAAACAGTGAAATTCCTGTTTTTATTTTGCACCGGCAGTTATAGGGTCAATGCGGTGAGTTCGGGAAAGGCCGGGTAGAGAGAAACGAGCGAGTGAGTTCGGCTTTTGTGTTAGTGTACAGTGGTTCTTGCGTTCCGATTATAAGTTCAGAAACGGATCCTCCCTTGCAAAAAATGCATTGTACTCACCAAAACTACTGACTATTTTTTTATACAAAATCCATCCTAATTTCTTTCCTTAAAAATACTTAAATTACTTGGATGTACAGGTTGTCTGTGCGTTTCAGTCCCAACAACCTTTTCTATCGCCATCGAGGCTATAATGTGCTGAAAGTCCAGTCTGTCCCGTCGTATTTTGGCATAAGTTTTAATTCGCTTTAGTGCTGCGAGTGTCTGCTCGACAGAAGCAGTAAACCGGGAAAACACCGCAAAACAAGACGATGTGTAACGTTACAGCTGACACGAGCTCTCACACAGATTTTTGAACGATATCAATGAGATCAGCGGGACTTATGCCTTCAAAATCAGTCCTGGCATAACGTTACATTGCAGTCAGTTCTGTTTTTACCCGGGACAGATCGATAGAGTTCCGAGACTCTGCGTAATGGATAAGGGATTTTTTCCGGTAGGTTTGAACCTGCTGGTGGTCGAGGAAGGAAAGAAACATTAATTTGTGGGTTGAAAAACTATTAAATCTACAGGAATATATTTTAGTTTACACAGTTCGCTACTGATGCGGTTAGCTATCTCTGACTACCAGTAATAATAGTACACGCTCTGACCATCCAATCAAAGGGCGTGAAAATGCTTACGTTATTGTCCGCCTGCTAGATGGCCCCGGTGCAGTCAACTCGAAATCTGATTGGCTTATTAAATCTGACTGATTATCTGATTGGTTAAAGAAACAGTTTCATTGCCATTAATTTTAAGCTACAGGCGCCCGCACTATCGATTCTGAAGGCCTCGAAGCAGATATATTTGACCCTGGCAACACATGATGGCTGAAATATGATTGGATAAAAGCGCTAAAATAATCATACACTACTGGAAGCAGCGCAACCAAGAGAAAAGCTATGAAATTACGAGAATGGACTATTGGGAATAATTAAATACTCATTCATAAAAAATATATATTAAAGTTCAAGTCAGTGATTCTGATAATGTTTAGGCCAGCAGAGAAGGCCTTGCTGGCCCTGACGGCCCACCACTGTTTTATTGTAATTGATCATGTTTTGGACTCGTGTGCTCACCAAAGCTGCATTTATTTAAACAAAAATACACAAAACATTATACAAAATAATGTTTTTAATATGACATATTACAATTTAAAATGACAGTTTTCGATTGTAATTTATTTGTATATATATATCACTTTTGATCAATTTAATGTGTACTAGCAAAACTAGTATTAATGTCTTCATTAAGTATTAATTCCTTAAAAAATGACTGAGCCCAAACTTTTGATATTAACATAAGTATATAGATATCAATGCCTGCTCTTCAAATAGCTTTCTTTACTGTTTGTGAAAAAAGATGGCTCACATAGTTCCTCGCCAGATCAGGGTGATCTTTCTCAATGCCGTCGTCAAGGATGGTCACGACCACTCCTCTTCCTGTGAAGCCCTGAGCCCAGGCCTCCTTAACATTCAGATCTCCGTGACTGGGATTGTACTGCAAGGAAAAGGACTGTTAACCATTAATAAGATTTTACATGCAAGTTCACTAGAGGTGGGCAAAACAAGAAATAATATTTCAGTTCTTTTATTTTCCTAGCAAAGGCAAATGTTGGACTCAGCAAAGCTCCTGTGTGCGCGGCACAGAGGAACATGAGCCCTCCAAGCCATTCTGGGAGGAGGGGGAGTTAACTGAGTCTCACACAATTTGACCGAGACATCCCAGTAGGGGAAAGCCAACCTGCAGTACTTTACGCACACACGCTGATATTTTACCCTTGCCATTGAGAAAGGTCCAGCCGCAGGAGCTAATGTAAATGAAAGATGACTGCTCACACGGTCACACACTTTTCCCTCCCAGATGGCAGCCTGTCAGCAGGACAATCCCAACAAGGTGCAGAAACTCATTCCTTTTAACCCGACAGCTTTTTCCCCAGTGAAGTTCTGGTTCTATCTCCTTTTCTCGCTCTATTTCATTTCTTCACACTTTGCTTTATGTTCAATGCCATCTGTTAAAACGGCACAGCTGAATATTTCCTTCAATGTGGAAAGACGAACATAAAACAGAAATGTGGAAATTGGGTGCAGAAACACAATGAATAACTTAAATGGGCACGTCTTCAAGTAACTGCCCCCTTCGCAAACCTTCTCTCCCCTACAAAAAAACAAAACATTAAAATAAGCAGACAGAATAAAATTGTTCATCATTCTGTGTTGCTTCTTCAGAGTAAACAACTTAAAAAGCATTCCTTCCCTTGTCAACAATGATACAATCTCCATTTTCTAGTATAAAAGCACAAAGCACTAGCGTTTCAGGTGATGTTTGACAGTAACACGTACAGATGTGGTTTAAAAAAGGTTGTGGAGGAGCCGAAACTTTAACAAATTAGTATGCTAATGGAGAACGGCAGCTCTAGCATTTGTTTTGTCATCCTTGGCCTACGATGCTCTTTGGTCGTTCGGTTCACGCATTAATATGTTTTAGACTACGCTTGTGCTCTGAATACAGAACGTAGCTTTAAAAGCAGTTACGCAAACAAACATTTGAAGACACACAGATGTGAGCGGGCATTCATGCATACACCCACACACAGTAATTATTTTGTGTAAGTTTTGTATACTCAGTGAGTCAGACTCTGTCATCACGTAATAAAATGATTTAAAAGATTCTGCAAAAGTTAATATGATGTTGTGTCTTCTCTGTCAGCGAACGTGACTGTCAATACATTAGCTCACTTCACTTTTGGTGACTGCCTGTTTATGTGTGTGTGCGCAGGTCAAGGGACTAACCTGTTAACAAATATGTATATATTCATGGCTTATGTATGCCACCTTTTAATTTGAATACAACTGTGATGTATTTTAGAGTCAAACTATATATTCTGCAGGAATCCACTGTGATTTGACAGGATATACACACATTAGGCTATAACACTACTGCATCTTTTTATCCAAATAAAATGTTTAGCTAAATACTATTAAAATAACATTCTATACATCCTAAAATTCATATATTGAATGTATGCTTAATATCTGACAAATATTTCATGTCTTATTTTGTATATATATCTACCATTCAAAAGTAAAAGCATGAGGTTGGTAAGAATTTCTCATATGCTTACCAAAACTGCATTTATTTGATGAATAATACAATGAAATTAATAATGTGATGATAATAATAATGTGAAATATTATTGCAATTTAAAATAGTTGTTTTCTAATATATGTAAAAAATATCACTCATAAGACATCTTCGTATTCTCTGAATGTATTCTTTGTGTTCATCACACCTGCTTTATGTGGTTAGATTCAAATTCTACTTAAATGCACCTCAGAGACAACATTCAGTCCACTTCCATGTAGCAAGTGATACAGGGGAAGCTGAAAGTGTCCCATTTTATCATCCTCCTATGAACTCTTCGGCCTGGTCAGGTCAAAAAAAGTTGTTTCAGAGGCTGAGAAAGTTTTTACATTGTGATGAAAAATTCAAACAAACATTTCTCTCCTTAGAATAACATGCACTGATTTTCTTTTACATTAAAAGCAGACATTTATTAACCAAGAAAAAGGGTCTATTTTGATATGTCGTCTTGAGACTATAAGCACACAGAATATTTATATATTTAAAAACAGACATGGGGGATTTAGAGCCGGAAAGAATCAGAGAGAATGTGAAAGCTCACAAATCAAGGGTGGATGGCTTTCCACTGTAGAAGCACTTACGATACATTTCATTTAAAAGCTCAATGTACAACCACAAAACAAATATATACAGTAACTTTTAACATACCAGGAACCACTGCTGAGGGAATTTTGGATCTGTAGGTTCAATATGAATGTCTCTCTTGCATCTTCGCTTGGAAATCTGCTGCTCTGCCCAAATCACCTGAAAACACACACACACACACGCACATGAACACACACACAGATTAGAGGCAGTTTTTCAAATATTACACACCAACATCCTTGAAAATCACACTCTTCTCTATTTTCACCTTTAACTCAAGGTGTACGTCCCTTCTGCACAGCTTGTCCTCACTATAAAAATACCCACATTTCACACTATCCCCCGCTGTTCTTTTCAATCTGCTGTATTTTATAGCATTTCATTTAGCTCTGTGTGAGCATTTGCGCATTCATTTTGTTATGTGGTTCTATGTCCCACCCAAATAAATAAATAAACAAATAAGATCTCTTTGATATATAATTTCTATCTCTTAGACAGCAATCTAGAGGGTTATACACTCAGATGTTCTTCGTGTCAGTAAATTAAACCAGGTAGTAGGATGAAATGAAATCTATTATTTAAACTGTCATTAAATTACATATAGAAACCGATCAAAGAACTCTCCCTTTGCAATCTCTTATTTACATTGTGTTTGCACTGTTAGTTATGATGAAAGCATTGCTTAGTGTGCAGAAATCGAGTTGCAATAACGAGATCACTGCATTCATGCGCTCAACATGTCTGTGATCGACTACAATGCACATCAGTGCAACCTTTCATGCCACGATCTAAATGTAATGCTATAGATCTAAATGTAATGCTAAAGGTCTAAATATAATGCAATAATAATTATTAGATTTCGAGAGAGTTAAACATGTAATACTTAGCTATTTCACATACAAAAGATGTAAGCCAATCACAGCAGTGGGCATTTCACTAAAGCCTCACAGCAGACACTCTCCTTCAAACAGAGCGTTCAAATCAGAGAGCTAAAATCAGGGTGGGAAAAATGCCTTTTATTTCTAAATTACATAAAAAATTATGTAAAAATCATACTAACTTAAGTGCACCACAGGAAACATTATACAACAATAAAACAGTGCAGTTCATGACCCCTTTAATCAGCAATTATGAAAATGGTTTCTCAAAATTTTCTCCTAAAAAAAGATCAGTAATCACACACATTTCTTGTCTAGTGTTTAATAAGAGACTCAAAATGCCTCACATTTAGCTCAGATTTGCAATGATGCCAAATCTGCACTTGAAAAGTGAGAGATCTTTCTATATCAAATTACCTGAGCAATAGATCCACTTTATCCACTTATTGTTTGTCTATTTTTATCTCTAAGTGATTTTCAGTTGAAACATCCAAGACAAACACCTACAAGAAACATAACTTAGAATTGCATTAAGTCTATTGGGCTATTAAAGAGCAGCGTCTGAGCAAAAAAAAAGTCCTCTGGGGCAGTTTTGTGTGATGAGATGGACATGACTAACACAGCGCACAGACATTAGCATTCGCACTAACTGAGAGGTATTAGCAGTGGAGTATGAAATCTAATTAGGGCCCAAAGACTTATGGACGTATGAAGTGCACTCTCTGCAAAACAATTGTTTTAAATGAGCTTAAAGGTCCACGGGCCCTCTGCCTCATATACAGGATTCATTTTTTTCTTTTCACAAGGGGACGACCAGAGATCCCACAGATTAAATCGATGAACTCTTGCCTCTTTCTCATTCTTAAGTTAATTCTATCAACTTGTCTGAAAAAACCCCACAGATAAGTTAGAAGAAACTTTCTTTTTGGAAACAACACCTGAACACCACTTTTGGCGTTTCACCACACAGCATTGTTTACATAATTACATGTGTGCTTCGAAGTTGTAAGTTACCCTCTTTTTTATTTCAGTGTCTGTGGGAAGAAAACGAATCATCTATTGGTTAATGGATAGGTGATATGAGGAAGTAAATGCTATGTGACTGTTTTGTATATATATATATAATATAATCAAATATATATTAGCGATGCACCGATACCACTTTTTCCAGAGCTAGGCCGATACCGATACTTTAATTTTTGTTACTTGCAGATTAAGTGTTTATTAGATATTCAAAGATTTGTTTAATTAAATTATATACATACGTATTTGCTGAATGCTGATGGCAAATGAGAAAGTATTAATAGCGTTTGTCTTTCTGTTATGAATAATATAAAAGCAAACGCTATAATACTTTTTCATATACAGTTTACATTCTTTGTTTAACAGTTATATCTAGTAACGTATTAAATAAAACTGTTAAACAGAGACCATAACTAATGAAGACAGAATGGGAGCACTATGTGCTCAGGCGCTGCTGTTCTTAGAGCCGGCGTTCTCAGCGCAGTCAAAATAAAAGTCTTGCTTCCAACACATCGGCCAAACAGAAAAACTTATTGGCTGATGTCGATATTTTAAAAATGCTCAACATCGTCCGATAAATCGGCCTTGGCGATATATCGGTCGACCACTACACAAAAAAGTAGTCAAAATCCCAGATTTGCATTACCAGCTAGCATAACCAGATGGCAATGTAATGTGCTTCAAACCAAACCAAAGGATCATCTAAAAACTGCTGTGTATGTGCGCTTTTTCTATGTCAGTGTAAAACAATGAGCTTAATCCTTCCAGTCTAACAATACAAATCATTTTATTATTATTATTATATACTTTTAAGTAGCAAGCCTTCACAGTGAGTGTTCTGCTGAAAGACGAGGGAGATTCACACAAACACAATACACACATACACTCAAAATCCTTTGAGTGAGTCGTCCTTTACGCCCTTGTTTTGCAGTAATGCCAGCACTGGTCTAAATTTATCATGAAAAAAAGCAAATGTGGACTGGGGCCAGGTCAGATTTGAGGGAAGAATGCATTTCCTGTTCCTTTCACGTCTTGCTGCCCTTCTTTCAGCAGCAAACTTCTGAGAACTCCAATTTGCAAGGGAGTAGACGTTCACGTACCTGCATTCAATTTCGTATAAATTCCCATCGCTGGAGGGAATGTGCTTACAAGCGGCAGCCTTCAGAAATATGCTTTATTAGCATAAAACCATGCTGAACTTGGAATGCAGAGCAGGCGTTGCATGTGTGTGCGTTGTACGTGTGAGGCTTGTGCCAAGATGAACCCTGGCAACAAGAACGCATGACCCTCCGCAACAGAAATGGGCCCAGAGCGGAGCCCTGACGCCGTTAGCCTTGCATAAATAGAGGCTAGCACACAAGGGAGCAGTAATCCAGCTTGTATCTTCCCCTCTCTCGTTCTCTGCTGTCATGGATCAGTGTTAGGAGTCATCGATGTCTTTCGCTGGCATCTGGTGGGCAGGTGGGGTCTGGGAGGGCATCAGTATTAGCCATGTAGTTGGATCTCCGGAGCGTGCACAGAGTTTTAACTAGCGGCTGAAGCTTCAGAGAGTGAAGATAAGAGGCTGGTCAGCAGGAGATCTATGGGAGCCTGCTGCCAGCGGCCTAAATACGCAGTCGCTTGGGACGCCTGAGCTGCTCTCAGATAACTTATCGGCACAGCCAGAGTCCTGCACTTCAGTACTAACCCCCCCCCCCCCCCCCCCCACACACACACACACAACACCTCATACACACCAAATAATCACAGGCAGTCAATCATGAGACTCTGGCCCAACTACTTTGTCATGGCATGATAATGACTTCTCTAGTCTGGCCTCCTCTCCTCTCCTCTCCTCTCCTCTCCTCTCCTCTCCTCTCCTCTCCTCATCTTGTCTCATAATTTATTCTCATCCTCCCCTACTATCTCCTCTTTTCCTCATCTTCCCCCCACTTTTCTTTCAATATCTCATCTCGTCTCAATTTCTCTCCTACCATCTAACCTGTTTGCCTAGCTTCTCATTTTTTCTTCTCGTCTCCATCTCTCTCATTTCATCTCTTCCCGTTTCATCTGTTCCTCTCCTTGCTTGTCCCATTTCAGCATGTCTCCTCCCATCCTGTATCCTATATTTCCATATCCTCCTTTCATCTCTTTTCCTCCACCTCACTTCACACCTCCTTTTATTTTATCTCCAACCATCCTGTCTTGCCTCACCTACTCCTCTCTTCTCTTCTCAAGTTTCCTTTTTATTTAATTTATTCTGTTCTTTCATCTCCTTTCTTCTCGTCTTTTATCTTTCATATCCTCTCCTTTCATTACTTCTCCATCTCTCTTCTCCAACCTACTTACCTCATCTCAACTACTCCGCTGTACTCTTCTAACGTCTCTCAATGTCTCCTTTGTTTCGGTCTCCACTTTTTTGTTCCTCTTGTCTTGTCCCATCTCCTTTTATCTTGTTTTTTTCTCTCCCTCTTCTCATTTTCTCTTCTCACATCCACCTCTTCATCTCATTTCATCCTATTTCATCTGTGGCCCTTTTCCCCTCATCTCTTCTCCTCTTGTTCCCTTTCATCACATCTCCTCCTGTCTTGTCTCCTAACTTTTCATATCTTTCTTTCATCTCTTCTCTTTTCCTCCACCTCCCTTCACATCTCCTCTTCTCTCATTGAATCTCAAACCATCCTGTCATCTCCCCTCTCATCTCCTGTTTTCCTCTTCTTCCCTCCTCTTTTTTCTCTTTTAATTTCTCCTCATTTCTTATCTTCTCTTCCCCCCTCCCCCCTTTCTCTTTTCATTCATTTTCCTCTCATCTCCTCACCTTTCGTGTCCTCTCATCTCTTCTTGTTTCATCACCTCCGATCTCCTCTTTGTGTCGTGTTTGTGTGTGACTTTGCATGTGGCTGGTTTTTACCTGTGGCTCGGCGTGCAGTCGGACATGAACCCCGTGATGGCCGGACAAAGATCTCTTCACCACACCCCTGTGCTGGAAATGATAATAGTCCCTGAAAACCTGCAGACACACACACATACACGGAGGTGATATATTAGAGTGCTATTCCAAAGGAGCCATGTCTTACCCACCACACAAGGTCATTTGGTCTTACACTCTAGAGGGAAACACACTCATTAACTCCAGCACCTGCTCACAGACCTGGCCATCTTTCTCTCCAGCACCTGCTCACAGACCTGGCCATCTTTCTCTCCAACACACACACACACACACACACACACACACACACACACACACACACACACACACACACACACACACACACACACACACACACACACACACACACACACACACACACACACACACACACACACACACACACACACACACACACACACACACACACACACACACAAGGTTCAGCCACACACATTTATTTCTTATGGTCCTACAAAAATATGCAACAGATCCAACAGATACACACACACTAAAAAAATCTTCCCACTGAGAGACAAATTCTGTTAAAATTAAGAAAGGCGGCTTCAGGTACTTTTTGCACACAAAACAAAGCAAAATATACACACACAGTTTGAAATGTGAGCAAAGCAAAGGGGATGGATAAGTGAAAAGATATGCCTTTCTTTCATTAATCTAATCCACAGAAGCTGTGATTTTGTTGGTGCTTCCGTTCAATAAAGCATCACACAGAAGCAGAAATTTCACTGTATCTGGACCGCCACACACTGATGTGTGGGATCCGGCACTCAGCAGGACAGCTCATAACCCTGTGTACTTTGAGCTTGTGTGTGCCTATGTGAGAGAATCATGCCTCTATCATTACTCATCTTGTTCTGTTCCCAGTAGAAAGCGGAAAGCAACTTCTAGATGGCCGAATACCCACACACTTCTTTCAGAAGTGACGTCAATGAATAGATCCTGCACTATATAGTCAAGTGTCTCCTTCCTAAAATGACATTCATTTATCAAAATGCTTCCCTGCTGGGCTTCTGTTCCCCTGATGCTTCACTGCAGACGGCGCTCTCAGTTTCCTTTGCCGTCTCTCTCTCTCACTCCATGTCCCCGTGATCAATAACATGACCTCTGCTGCCATCATCTACTTGTCTCGCTGAAACTACAGAGGTGTCCCCTGGGATCATACGAGGACAGAAATGCTTTCCGAGACCAGCAGGACTCAGCGTGAGCGTTTGAAGTGCTAAATTGGGTAGAGTCTTGCCCGGTGTTCTGGAACCTCTCAGAAAATAAAAATCACTGATCTCATTAATATCTCAGTTGTTTCTCCAAGACAGCAGTGAGAACAAAGCAAATAGATACTTTTGCTAAACTGTCTCTTGAAAAGATCTCAACAATGTCACAAACTGTACCAGCTGTTGCCTGCAATCAAAAGTCATTTCAATTTAAAAAAAATCTCATTAAGTTCTGAAGAAAGCAAATTATGTGAGCTTTGATATTCATTTTTATTTTATAGCTCTATACTCCTACTTTATGTCAACTAGTGTTTGCTGAGCTGCTGAATATACAGCGCCACGGCAAAACAAATTATATTTTATCTGAGTTATGAGTTTGCAGACTGATTTGAATGTGATTAGATAAACAGATCGGGGTACCACGAAAATAATACAAAACGTCTGCAATCTTCAGAATGCAAAAACAAACAGCATAACCAGTGTAGTCCAATTCAGGAACAAATGACTCTAATGAACCAATTCCTTCAATTATATCCTTCAAAAACATTCACAAAGTTTAAGTTTGGTTTGAATCTACTGACAATTTGCTCCCTGAATTCTTCAGGGTGGTAACATAATTAGAAATTAAATATAGTAAAAAAAAAAAATTAATTTAAATTAACATATAATGACTTAAAAATGTGTAGTATATCTTTAGTATCTCATTCAATTTTAAAAGTTATTACTCCTCAAGTAATTGTATGATAAACATCCTTGCTAAAGTTACATAACAGCTCCATTAAGCCTCCTGGGCTATAAAAGAGTAACCTGTAAACAATAAAGTTTTCTCTGATCTGCCTCGGCGTGGCGGACTGGGTCTGCAGGACTCCTGTAGCATGTTGTTAACTAGGATGAGGTCTAACGCTCTGGAGGCTAAGATCAGCTTCTAGCTTTTACAGCTCAAATCACAATGTGTGCACTGTCAGATGTGTCACACAATTCACACAACACTACCTCTTATCACTCTCGTTTTATCATTTATAAGTCACAGTTATTCTCTTTTACACCTATACAAAGATTTTAATACTACTACTGTGTGTGTAAGTGTGTTTGTGAGCACATTCTAGCATGTTTGTGTGTGTGTGACAGAAAAAGAGACAGGGTAGGATAAAGATGGAAGCAAAAAGAGAGATGGATAGAAAGCTGGATTACATTTAACTTTGATCTACAGAAGAAGTTAAAGTGAACATCATTACTCTCTTTGGCCTGATGTGCAAGTGTATAATTCATAAACTCAGACCAGAGATCTGAAAGATTCACTGCTCTCAGCTCGCTGCTCTCAGAGCCAATTGCTCTGGACATGACACATACGGAGAAACTGTACCTTTATTAGACCTAAAGATGGTGAGGACGCTTTTACTGGCAGCATGCTAAGCACAGCACACCAAGAAGGAGTTATTGGACTACAAGGAAGGTTCACACATAGAAACGTCTGTGAATTGAGGTTATGTTAGCACAGTGCTTTATTGCATCCTGTAAAAATAATGTAAACTTCTAAAAGGGTCATACTCCACACTTTTGAACCAGTTTTTGTTAGTCAAGTTTCTGGTTCTTTCATGGTCATTTTCCACACTCTCTCTAATCTTTGGACCTAAACTGGATGTTTAAGGTAAAAAAAATACTGTTTTCCATATGAGCTAAATCTTTCATTTAGAATGCAGCTTATTTTGGTCAAGAGCTGCCTACTTGTACATGAAGAGAACATTTCAGTAATTTAAAGGGGCAAACACAATTAATTTAGCTTATGTGTCATTTTGGGTGGGTTTATGAAATAGATGAAACCACATAACACACAAAAAAAAAAAAAAAAAAAAAAATCAACATGTCCGTCTCATCCCATGGACGGTTGTACAGACAACAATGAAAGAAAAAAATGAAGAGCAGGATTTTTACAAAGAAAAAAAAGAAAAGAAAAAAAATACAGTGTCAATTGTGGTTGCTTGCTCAGTACTACTTGCATCGAACAAAATATTTGATGCATCCATCCAACCTGACAAACTTATTTTTTCCCCAGAAAATGATATTACATCAGCCAAGTAGCTACCTTTTAAACACCCCTACTCTCAGAAGCTGCATGAAGCCAGTCATCATGCAATATGCATCAGGGAATAAAAGTGATAACAAGCAAAAGTTAAAACTTTTTCAAAAAGTCTAACTGGCTTATAGCTGTCAATTTAATTTTCAATTCTCCAAATAGTTGCACCACTACCAATTTTTTTTATACATTTGAATCATTATGATCACAACTTGTAATAATTGTGTTAATTAGATAATTGTTTATGCCTGAATTAAATTGTCTAACTGCACGATTTGTATTATCTTAGAACTGTACCATTTTGACATATGCACACAGTCACCTCTAGGGCTGTGCAAAAATATCGATACAGGTAACTATCGTGATATTTTTTAAACACCACGCAGATTAAATGGTGGGACTTCAACCACAGCCGAAATCTGTTGATTCAAGGCAAACTACTGGATAATAACACCAACAAGCTTCCGTCTACCTCAGATCGTGCAAAGAACATAATGTCGGTGGTGCATTTAATTTGTAAGGATTTGCGGCCGTGTAGTGTTGTTGAAAACCCCGGCTTAAGGCATATGGTGAACACTATGGATGTGCGCGCTGTGATCCCCACTCGGACTCGCAGATGAATTTTCAAAATATCACAAAATTGTTTACAGCAAAGTAGAGCATAAGTCCCCTTTATTTATATAGCCTAGCGCTTTTTACACAACAGAGACACAAAACAGCAGCTCTGGAGAAAACAGTGATGTCATCGATCAGCTCAGTTCAGTTCTCATATAATGGTGTCAATGCAGGCAGAGCAATAATATTGTTAAATATTAAGCATAGGCTACTGACTACGCAATGCACTTCATACATTTCAGTGTGTTCACTGTTCAGTGACACTGTGCAATGCAAATAGCGTTGCTAAAAAATTGGAATGCAAGTTATTGTTTTTTTGCTGAGTTATCAATATAATGTGATACACATAACAGAATTCCTCAGGTGGTACACAGCAAGTTGTATTTTCACCTCTATATTTTTTTTAAATGTTGATAAAAAAATAAAAAAAGTATTGCAATATATCGCAATATATCGTATCGTGACACATCTATCGTGACCCCCTATGCCAATATGTAGCCCTAGTTTCCTCGGATAACAGATTACTCAAAATGGTAAATGTAGAAACATGCATTTTTTTTGTAAAGCTGCTTTGAAAAGATATGCATTTTGAAAGGCGCTGTACAAATAAATGAGAATTTAATTGAATTAAAGCTCTTTGCACCCTCAAGCATTCTTTTATTATTATAAGAATAATTATTTTTCTGTCACCTGCTTAAAATTGATTTTCAGGGGCGCAGTCCTCATTTCCAGTCTCATGTTTAGAAAGTCATGAGATATTTTTATTGAATTAGGCCACTGATGTAACCAGCTCAAGCACTACCAAACAGAACGCCAAATCTCATCTGAAAAACATGCGACAGCTATTGATCATGTTACTCACTGCCATCAATGCTACAGTTGCATAATTGGTTTACATAATACCACGAATCAATAAAAATCAATTTTTCATAATTGCCATCGCAGTGAGTGGTAATGAATAGAGTCATGTTAGATGCAGGGACGTGTGGGGAAAAAAAATATTCTGGGAAATCATCTGCCCCACTTGGCTCCAAAGTAAGTGATGGAGCCACTGACGTTGAGCTATTGATGTTCTACAGCTAAATTCAATTCAGAGAAGGCAGAACACCTTACGAATACAGAACTGAAGCAGAAATGGCCTTCGATCAATAGGAATCTTATCAAGCATCCTTTTCAAATCCCATTTTTTGGGAGAATGAATGGAGTCAAGGCACAGGAGAGGGACAGAGAAGGATATTGGCAGTGTGTCTGTGGTTTCCGTTCTTTGGATTCTGATGGATTCTGATTCAGACTAAACCGGGCCTGTATAACTCACTCTTCCTCTTCTTTTTCTGAATCAGTTTCTGGTTCAAACATATATGACTAAATCAAACCAATATCTGTGTGTCCTGATTAGTTGGGATTTGCATTCAAGTTATTAGTAAAATAACTGTAGCGAGCTCATCCACAACTTTTAATACCATGATGATGACCTTTGATTGACATTCAATGATTATGTTTAATAAGGATTGTGTTTAATTAACCGAGATGCGTGTGTGTGTGTGTTTGTGTGTGACAAATGCAAAGAGACTGCAGCAGCAAATTCAAGAGGATCCATATGGTTGAATCATAAGTTTTAAACCTCCCAGTGGGCTGAAGAATATGTTCAACTAAATTAGTATACGCCGCATATTTCCTCAGGTCGATGATGCATAGAATATGAATCTGCTGGCAGCGTTTCATACGTTTTTCGCCTTAAAAATGAAACTCTTTTACACACACTCAGATCTAAGAGTTGCTTTACAGTGGCTGACAGGGGTGATGGAGCAGTATTTCTGTCCTACCTCCGCAGTCACAGGGGATAACATTAATCTAACTGCGATGAGAGAGAATTTCATTCAACCTTTTTCAACCATGGAGGTTTTCTTTAATAATATTACATTTTTTTAAAAATAAAATGAAGGAAGGGCAGAAAGAGAGGAAGTGGAATGCAATGAAAGCACATAGGTGTGTATTATCTTGTCTTCACAGAGGACTATATTTTAAATGGTCAGCCGGGTCCGGTCCCGATCTATTACTTCGGGTCCCGGGTATGTTTAACATTGTGTGCGTGTAATACCCAAGTCGATCGGGGAAAACCCAGCCGTAATCGGAGTCAGTCAGCACTGTGAGTGTGCCAGGAAATAAGGTAAAAAAAAACACACGAGCGACTTCAAAAGGGCAAACAATCGAAGTTATCTTATTAGCCTATATGTGAGTTGACTCAAGATACAAAAATGGAAAACTGAAAAGTCGCATTTGTCATCCGACATGAGACACCAAGTGGAGTTTTGAAGCTGGAATAATGAGTGGATTAAGCATGCCCTTTCAATCGGCAATAGAGGAATAACATGGAACTTTCTTGGTAAGGAGGATTGTAGTGGATCACATTCAGGTACAACAGAGAAGGCTACAAACATTAGGTACTGTAAGACAAAAAAAAAATATATTCGCAACTTGATTATTTACTTTAATAGCATTATTTACGTTAATAGCAATTTGCTATGGAAAAATTATCGCGCCCAATCGGGTCTGTGTCTTCCTGGGTCTGCGTCAGGTCTGGGGAGTACATTTATGGCATTTCTCGGTTCTGATCCTTCTGAAACTTTCAAATAATAGGCAGGTCCGGGTCGGTTCCGTGTACCACATTCGTCCACTATCGTCACTATCACCACTATCGTCAAATATGATTGACAATTAGCATACAGTTTGGATTGGCGGTATGGTTCAGCTCTGGGTGAGAACCTGAGCCTAGCATGGATAAGAGCAGGAGAGCAGCAATAACCCCCTTGGGGTAAACAGAACGGAACCAACATGAATGTAAGCAAATATATTTAATTCAAGATTTTAAAGTACAACATAATTCAAGAACTTATTCTGATTCAAGGGGAATCAGAATGCCAAATCCTGACCGGATGAGCGGAGGAGCTGGGGATGGAGGAGGGTAATTCGCTCCTGAGAAACGCGATAGCTGTTGATAATACTGAAGGATTTATATACAGTATGTATACGGTGATAGGTGTCGTATTCCTATAGGTAGACGTGGATTAGCTGAGAGTCAGCTGATGCGAGTTTGACTAACATGACCTGCCAGAACTGACGCTACGCTTAATTTATGGGTCTCTTCGGTTCGGTATGAAGTTTTGGACCCGTGATGACCTCTATTAGCTGGAGCATGTATATACACTCTACTAACAAAGTCTGTTGCCTCCAGCTATGATGGTGCACTTTAAAAATTAAACATGGACAATCTTAAAAATTACTGTAACAAAGGCCGACACAGAGGGATATGTAGTCATCTAATGTCACCGTATGCTATATCCACTGATGCTTTACCTCTCTCATGACTTTTCTCTGATTTCTCTTCTATAGTAGGAATGTGCAATATACCATTTGGTACAATGAATGCAAAATTATGATTGAGTGAATGACCTCAGGAGTTAATAAATAACATATGGATTATTGGAGAATACTTCCAAAACAAACATGAAGTTTGAAACATAAATTGGAGTCAGTTCTGGAATTAAACTATACTAATTCATGCTGTGTGTTTTAGATTCACTACAAAGAACCGTTTCATAAGAGTCAAACTTAAATTAGATCTTCAATGTGGTTTCAAGCTTTTGGACCACACTGCATAATGTTATAGACCAAATCAATAATTTAAAAACACAGTGCTAAAGCCAAAATGCTTGCTTATATAATATTCCTCAGTCAAGGCCAACAGATCAGTTCAACAGAAGTCGTATTGGTAGACCCGCAATATCAAAAACCTTTTGCACAGCCACAGTAATAACACGCCATTATTATTTCTCTCTCTCACTCTCTTTCACACACAGAATCTAACCCTTACTTTTCTTTTCAACAGTCCATACGCTTTTTCTGTTTCTGCAGTCATGTTGTTTCTATTCTGTTTCCATGAGACACACACGCACACACACTCGCTCCGGTCTATATCCCCACAGACTGTGAGTCAACACGTATGCCGCACATTCGCTCCTTCTCCACAGTCTATTTTCTTCTCTTTCCTCCATCTCTCTTTCTCTACCCAAATCTCACTCCACTTCGTGTTGAAGAAATCAAATCATCAGGTGTGCCGTGTGACAAAATGAGCAAAATTCTCATTTGATAATGACTTTCCTGGGAGTAAAAAAAGAAAAGATTTGAGGCTATCAGGAAAAAGTCACGGTGGCTTTAACCCTCACCTTCCCACAGATCAGATGACTGGTGTTGGGGATCGCTATCAAGATGAAATTCCATTTCACCTAATCATCACTGTCATTTTACGCAATCAGTACAGCAGCCGGGATTGATTGGTTATCCATTACAGTGACACCCCAAGATCCTCAATGTCATTGTGCGCACAACGTGAACGCACGTCGGTTTGAGAACAAATGTATGGGAATTTTATCTTGGCTAAAATTGGATGCAAATCAGTCAACGATGAAAATCCATGACTGGGGAGTTAATTTACGTCAACGGAAACATGTTTGCATTATTCAGACCATAACATTTTATAGCTCCAAGAGAGAAAATATTATAGAACAATTATTTTCTAAATTAGAGTTTGTCAAAGACTAATGCAAATTGTCAGGAAACGACATCTGAAATGCTCTCGGGAACAATTATTATTCCTCAAGGGCAACCAGGCAGTCCAAGGTCACAAGAAACACCTCACAATCAAAAGGTAAATGACTGTCTGAAGCCAAAAAGAGAGAGGTAGAGAGAATGATACAGTCACAAAGTCAGACTGCTGCCGAGAGGAAAGGGGTCATTACCTGGGAAACGGAGACAGAACTAATGACACAGAGAAAGACATTCCAAGTTTGAAGCACACACACACACCTACCCAAAAACACATGTACACACGGACAAAACGAGAGATCATTAGCACTCTGCTCAGCTCCACTCAGATGTGAGGGAGTTTCAGATGCGCACAAACACACACACACACACACACACACACACACACACACACACACACACACACACACACACACACACACACACACACACACACACACACACACACACACACACACACACACACACACACACACACGTTAATCTTTCAATGTATTATTCATAAGAAGTCGTTATTACTGTCATTAAAATCTGCCTTTGATTCATTGAAATGATCAGTGGGAACTGTGAGATCGTCACTGTCTTAGACCCCGACTGAAAGGGTGACTGAACTAATCTGGTGAAACAACTCATTATATACCATTTCCACGTGAAAGGACAATCACACGGCATTGCTCCAAGCTAACGGTTCATCAGAGCTTGTGTTTATCAACAGGTTTCGGTTTCTGAAAAACATCAAGGACATCAAGTTGAAGGACATTACAATGAATAAAGGTACAAAAACCTTTTATACGAGCACACTGATTTAGTGGCCGACAGATATTGGTTTTTTGATGGCTGATGCCGGTATCTTAGAGAGAAGGGTGGCCGATATAAAGCCTCTATTCTATCGATCTATCTATATTTATTTACTTATTTAATAAATTAGAAATAATTTGAAAATTTATTAAAAAACAAAAACGAATATCTAAATCAAACAGACTTCGTTTAGATGGCAATTTTTTGATTCTGTAATCGTATTATGGTATTTTCACACAAAAAAAGAAATTGTTGGGAAAAATACGAATAAAATAGAAGTAAACACTGTTACCAACAGGGCACTCAGTACGATAATATGGTAAGATTGTGCGCACTGGGAATCATATATATATATATTAATAAAGATAAGGCAACACTAATTTTACTTACAGCACAGTGAAAATGACATGGATATGTCATAGTGGGCAACTGAATATGGCAGAGTATAGTTTGAAATCAAGGGTTTAAAGTTTGTTGATCGTGCGTCTCCAGTGAAGCTGAACTGACCGTCACGTAGAGTAACACATTGATGCAGGCTACAAATGTGCTTCAGAATTTCTGACAGCTGGATTCGACTAAGCCTGCAATGTAAGGCTGTCGCGATAACCGTAATATTGTAGTACCGTGCTACTGACAAGCAAACCGCAGAGGAATGCAAGTAACCGCAGCAACCGCGATATTCGCGTGTTTTCTTTTTTCATAAGGCTATACCCTTCTTGTTTTCAACTTCGTGCATGTGTATTGAATGTTAATAAGTTAATAATGGTGATTTGTACAGAGGCTTTGTGGATTTGCCCTTAAGCCTAAACAGACAGTGAACCTTCTATTCAAAGGTTCCATCAAATAATCCTGAAAGGAGCACAACTCTTTTTTAACATTAATAATGATAAGAAATCAGAAAATCAGCAAATTAGAATGATTTCTGAAGGATCATGTGACACTGAAGACTGGTGTAATGGCTTCTAAAAATGCAGCTTTGTCATCACATCACAGGAATAAAATACATTTTAAAATATATTAAAATAGAAAACATTTCACAATAATTGCAACCTTGGTGAGCATAAAAGACATCTTAAAAACCTTACTGACCACAACGTTTTGAACAGCAGTGAAGAAAAACATAATAAATGTCAAATTCACTTATTTATTTTAATTTATTAACTTTTTTAAATGTATTTGATTCTTTATTTAATATTTGTGCACTATTTTTTTGTGCCTTTTTGTGTGAAAGAAGCTCTACATTAATAAAGACATAGGTCTTATTAAAAGACGCAGGGAAAACATTTTTCATCTAAAAGCAGAGCACAGAAAAGGCAATCAAACATTCCCCAAGCGTTGTACACAGGAATAGCCTTCACAACAAAATCATGCTGATCTATTGATCTGACCTATAGTGGAATCTGGCATCTGCTAATCACTCCTGTTTGCAACAGCATTTTCATACTGATCGAGGTGCTGCTTTCAGTCCTCAAATCCAGTTGTAAGCCAGTGTAAGGCAGATGACAACCAGCACTAAAGGGATATCGTCGCTCCCTTGAGCAGGTCAGAGTTGCAGTGAAGAGGTGAGAGAAAGCTAAGCTCTCCTGAATAAATCACAGTGTTCTTTTTTCATTTCATGAAGCAATTGCTTCCAGCTTTCTCTCTTCCTCTCACACACCACTGAGGCTGACAGACAGAGATTTACACCGTTCTGATGGTGACTAATGAGGCTTGTTTCGCTTTAGTGCTTTACAGCCACATTCAGTCTAAACCGATGGTTCTCAAGCTTGTCCGGCCACGTACCTAGTCACAACAAAGCTCCCTCTAATTTTCATAATTATGTGAGCAAATTAATAATCAGCATTGAACACACTGACATCAATGCACATTGTAATTTGAGAGCAAGCTTAAAAAACGAGCAATACAAGGCCATACTTTGATTAATGTAAATATTAGCATATATTCCGGTAGTTCAGATAAATCGATATTGACCGGCCCCTTTTCATATCTGTGGAGGCATCCAGAACAGCATATAACAAACATATTACTTTGTCAATTACTTTTTTTGCAAATTACATTGTTACATTGTTTCAGTAAAACAAAAAACAAAACAAAAACACTACCAGCAAAAAAAACATCTAATTATCATTATCGACAAGACCCCAGAAAATATTGAAATATATTTTTTCCCAATATTGTACACCCCTATTTATAAGTGAAACATTCACACAAATGATTTGTTAGAAACCTGATTCATTGAGGAACAAACAAGTTCCTGTAATTATGAGTCAGTCAATTTTGAAGTCGAAAACACTTCAAAACAAATCAAACAAGTTCCAGATGCACATTTTATGATATTGCTGTCGTCAGATTTTATAGTATTCCAGGGTTTTTCAAGCATTGAAAATATTTTGGCGGCTGCCAAAACGAATATTTGTCCAGCCAAAGATTTATTTGATAATTTAATGTTATCATTTAATGTGATACCTGCTGTTATCTAGTACTGGTACGTGCTGATAGTCGGCTACTTTAAAACGCTCCCGTGAGTGTTTGTGACAGCGCTCTGTGAAGACCATCAAAAGTTTTTATTTACAAAATGTTTTTGCAGCGTTGAGCAATCACAGTCATTTCTGTTGAGCGTGTGAATGCAATGGCCAATCAGAGGTGTTTAGGTTAGTCAGAATCTGCTCAAAACGGTGGAGTTTTTGTTCATTGCAAGTTCTGCACGCTCGTGAATCCTTTCATTAACCAACAAAGTATAATCACGATGTCAATAAGAGATTTATTGCACAGCTTAAAAGGCACACCGCAGAACTTTTGGCCACTAGGGGCGCTAGACCTATAACTTTCACGTCGAGCGCCCCTAGAGGCCACAAGCGCCGCAGCACTGTCGCAAAAGTCAAGAAGACATCCACGATCCCTCTCGCGTTTCCCCTCTTTTTTTGCCTCCTCAGAAGCAGTTTTAAACTTTTTCCTTGTAGAGCAGGCGGAAAAATAGTAGCAAAAGCGTTCCTTGAGTATATCAGAGCTTGGGGTCACGTGACGGTCGTAAAGTGATTCGTTCTCCAGGTCACATGACCTGGCCAAAGACGGTGCGTCTTCTCCAAACTTACATAGGTTCAAGAGAGCAGCCACGCTCGGAGCATTGATAGTGTCAAACACTGTATATTGGCCTGATGAATCATTTAAAATAACTCATATGCTTCAAATCTTTAGGTCACAAAGTCCGCGGTGTGCCTTTAATCATAACGGGATTTTTCACATCAGTGTAACTGTGTACCTCGCGATGCAATGGACAGATAGTGATTATAATGGCAGCGATCTTTGCTTGCTTTTTTGTATATTATAGCTATAGACTATATATTTTCACGCTGCAAACGACATATTGCAAAGTTTCTGTATTGACAAATGAATTTAAACGCAATTTCCATCCAAAGGTGCGAATTTAACTTTTATGTAAAATTGGAATATCGCATAAAACAAACACCGTTTCCATCCAGGGAGCCGAAGAGAACAAAATCATCACTTCCTGATAAATCGGCGCTAAATATAACTAAGAAAAATGTAAGTTGCTGCAGTAGGAGAAATTTTCGTATATAATAAATTACCTGCGCCTCAGAGCACACAGCTGAAACGCAATAAAGTTATATTGCTTTCGGGGGCGGGTGCCTGCTGTTTGGGAACACAGTCGTGTAAGACAGTTCTGGAAGGTATTTATACTAAACCGCTTCAAAGACAGACTTTGCTCAGGCATTTCTGAATGACCAAAACAGCATTTCAGATGGTGTGCAACGAGATTGGTCTTTCGTTTCCATTCAGCGTTTTTGATGCAATATTCCAAAATGGAAACATAGCTTGTGATAACCATAACAATGGACAGAACAAAATAATCGGATACCGTGCGTTCATGAATCTGAATGATCTGTGCAGTCTTTGAGTGTAAATGCAAATGAATAATCCTGACACTTTTGCTGTGTAATGTGTTGCTTAGTCATTCACTTTTCAAATCATTCACTCAGTGACATTTTAATTTAAATTTACAGATTTTAAAAATAATAAAATATAAAATAGTTATAATAACTGTTTTATGATCTGTCCTGACTGATTATTTTTTTATTTACCGAATAAATAGAATGAGATTAGTTAAAAATAAAAAAATGTTTCTTTGCATTGGATTTATTGTCAGTAATGTATTCGCAGTTTACATGGGTAAGGTATTTTGTGTAAATGACTGTGTTCGTCCGCCACCATCGAAGACCATTTTTAACCCAGTTGACTGTAGATTTCTCTTTTCGATTAGATGTACAAGCCGTATTTAAAAGGCAGAAAAAAGCTGTCGAGTGAACCAACTTGCTTTACAGGGACTTTGACACGGTCAAAACCTTACCACTTCACATTGCACATTGTAGGGGATGAACTTAGATGCACACAGAATTGTAGATAACAGGGAAAAAAACACCAGGTCTATGAACTAATTCATTTCTAGAGTCATGTTAAGCACCATCTGGAGCATTCATCAACATCAACCAAGGGATCACTCTTATAAATGCTGCATATTACGAACTACCACCTTTTAAAGAATTCCTAAAAGAAGATATCTTTTCCACAGACCCAGAATTACATACCCAAACCCAGCGTAAATGCTCAAAAGGGCTCATTACTCAGATCGGCTTAATAATAGGACAATATTTTGCTACAGTTCGTCTCCAGAGAGCCATTACCTGTCCCAACCAGCTTTTACCTTATTCTGAAACATCCTCTACACAAACGCCATAATGACAATGATTCATTCCCTGTGCGCTTCAGAATTGACACACAGGAGATTCGGTAACAAATCGATGGGGCTCAGATGTCCATGAGTAAGAGTTAGTTATGCCCACCGTTTCTCCACAGTGGCTCATTTTCTTTTGAACCTCAGAGTGGTGTATGTGATTTAAAAAACACAAGGTCTGCTTGTTGATGTTTTATTCAAGCATGAAACTCACGGAGGCGTGATCCGAGGATTGATGGCTATTGGGCCGAGGTTAACCAGCTTGTACAGAAACATAGAATATGTTTCCCAACAGAATGATGGCAGTTTGAATTATATTGAGCAACTCTAAATACTTGTGTGTCATAGAGGTGGCAGACCTAATTATGGCCAGAAAGTCTACTCTTTTACTTCATATTAATGATGTGAGATTATTAAAATTACTTACTAATTAACTGTACTGGGAAAGACCTTGAATTAAAATGAAACCTTTCATTTTCGACTTTCAACTCTGACAAAAACCACCGGCACTGATCCTAAGCGGTCAGTAACTTTCTCCGGTTGGTGGGACCTGATTATACAGATGACATTCAAAGAGAAAAACCTCAAAGTGACACCAGTATAATTCTCTCAGTAGACGTGCCAGCTGAAGATGAAACATGCATCTGTGTATGTTTGTGCGTACGTCTATTCCATGTGGGAATGATGGGACAGGGAGAGAGAAAAAAGAGAGAGAGACCACATCATCCACACTTTAATGTCAGCCGTTTCAAAGGTGTTTGTACCACAGAAACAGGAGGCTTCATCCCTTCTCTCAGCCTCTTTTACCCTGACAAGCTTTCTTTCTGCCTCTGTGGAAAAAAGCTCAGCAAGAGTAAGAAAGTCTTTCCCTAGCTGCGTCTGCACAAACTGGCCTTTTGAAAATAACTGGACTTATTGACTTAAACATGGCATCATAACATACACGAAAAACAGCAATATTGTGAAATATTACAATTTCAAATAACAGTTTTCCACTTTAATATTTTTTATTTAAAATTTAATTTATTTCTGTGATGGCAAAGCTGAATTTTCTTCGTTAAATTTGCATAATACAGTAGCGTAATAATTGAAGCGTTTTAACAAAATGCTATATGATCAGTAAAAATGCATGAAGTGACCAGGTGTAAATAGGCCTTATGGTGTTGTCAATGTGTTTCTAGCTTATTATCGCCATGTGGTTGCTAGGGTGTTTTGGGTCGTTGCTCAAAAGAGCTCAAAATTCATTTCAAATTCATACACTGCCAAGCGAAGGAGATGACAATGAAGGCTGAGATAAACCAGCACTAAACATTACGGTCATAAATCAGACCTCAGATCTGTTTAAAGATCACTGCCTAAAAAAAAGAAGAAAGAAGATATTTAAAGCCAAACAGCCCATGAGATTTTCTGGGATGTGACATTTGAAAGTAAATAACCATTATGTTTCTTTGGAGATGTATGTCTGTCAAGCATTATAATATGCCCTGCAAAGCTCTTCCTCCACGCAATGTTTGTGAAATCATTGTGATGATAACGTTTGCTTCGCTTGAAATCCTTCCATTGTGCCTGTGGACATTTCAGAGTGGAAAAAAAAAACCTACCACCTCAATTTCATAAATACTTTTTTTCTAACAGAAAAAGGAACATCTTTCCTGAAGCTTTGGTGCTTATTGTGAATGATTTTAGAACAGTAATGACCATAATAACTAGCCAGTGCATTTACTTCAGTCTTTCTGTCTGTGTGAAACAACGCTGTAGTTGAGAGATGACGGCTCTGGAGGGATTTCTCACATGGCTGAGCTGTAATAAGACTGAAAACGTCCTCTAACACTTCATGTTTCTATGGAGACTTTCTCTGTAGTATACAGTTGACAGTGTGAAAAGAAATAGGCCTGGAAGATCAGACATGGTTTCAGTGTATTTTCAAAAAATATGATGCATTCATCAGTCCAGTAAACAGTGTGCATGGACAGACGAGGGACGGTTTTCTTTTCAAGCTCGAAACATGAGTTGAGTGTATTTGCAGCGATATCCCTGTACCATGAATGAAGATCCGTATTCAAAAACATCTTGGGGCAGTTTCTCGAACCACTGCTGTTGAGCCCCAGAGTAAAAAGCCTTTTCTTGTGTGTGTATGCAACGACTTTTCTTTCTCTCTGTCAGTCTGTGTCTGTCAAATTTATCGTTTTATACAACAAATAGTATTTTGCTTTAGAAGTATTTTTTTCACAATCATTTGAATGCATTTTTTATAAGTTTCCTAAAGTTTGTAGAAACAGACCAGCTTAATGTTTACTCTTAAATGTAAAAAATATGTTTTATTTCTATCTAATATTCCATCAATATACCATGCAATTAATCGTTCAAATGTTTGGGGACAGTGCGACTTTAGTGTAAGGATGCACTCAATTGATTAAAAATGACAGTAAATGCACTTACAGATAAATGCTTTTCTATTCTAATAATTATTTAAAACAGTTATTTTAAATATTAAATAATATGTCACAATATTACAGTTTTACAGTATTTTTGATCAAATAAATGCAGCCTTGGTGAGCAAAAGAGACTTTCAAATTAAAAATAAATAAATCTTACTGACTACAAAGTTTTGAACAGTAGTGTATATAGGTGCGTATAAGAAATGAAAAAGAAAAAAAAGAATGTGAGGCAGAAAAGATAGAGGAAACGACCAAGCAGAGATGGTGAAATGAGAAAGAAAAAGCTGCAGAGAACAGAAGCAGTGGGGGAGTAATTATTTAGCAATCTCCTGTGAGGAACTCCTTTACAAAGGCAGAAAAATACCCCATAATCAGACACACTCACTTAACATTGTTAACCAAGGTCATTTTCACCATGTGTGCGTCCTGTGCATGTATGCATACGGTTCAAATAACAAGCTTGTGATACAAAAAATCCATCACTGAAAACAAATGGTACCGTGTGCTCCAGACGGAGTGTGGTGCCACTGCTCCTAAAATTGTAAATGAAAATGCAGAAATGAGCAGATCAGGAGGCACTTTGGCACTTGAAGTATATATGCTGGTGAACGACCTTGTTATAAATTTCTAACTACAACTTTTTTTGAGAGAAAAAAGAGGAAGGATGCGGCATGATGTGGCCTTGACCGGCTATTCCCAAAATCCCTCATCCAATATAAGAGGATAAAAGCACATATCAGCGGAGAGAGAGCAGGATCTTCCTCTTAGAATAGGTTACTTAGATAAATGCTAATTCAGAGTTGTGATTAAGTGTCAATGAGTATCGTTTGAATTTTATCGATTCTAATTCTTATCGATCCCTAATTTCGATTCCAATAAGGTTAAAAAAAAACTTAGATGATATTCACATTAGGAATGGATGATATATTATCATTTGCGATATACTGGTAAAAAGTATCTTTTTTAAGATTATTGCAGTCTTATTGCAAAAAACATTTTATTGTAGCTGAATACCATGAATAAAAATTAATATGCTAAAGATCACTTACACAAGGAACTTTTGTCTATAGTTTAAAAACACAATAGCAAAAACAACTAGCCTAACTAATATACATTTTAAGCAATATTAAAGACAAGTAAAAACTCAGTAATTAAAAAAAAGAACAAATAAACAAATTGGCAATTGCACAAATAAATAAAACTGAACAAAGATACAATTGAAATGAAATAAAGTGTTTTGGAGACTTTAAGGTATTCAGGTACAGAAACTGTAATCAATATAAAATAACAGCAAATACAAAAAAAAAAAAAAACATTACAAATATAGTTACAAAAGTTATTCAGTCAAGAACAGCGAGTGAATTTTCTGTATTTTATTGTGATTAATGTTGCACCAGGAATATTAGGTTGCTGTTACTTTAAGACCTGCACGGATCCGATATACTGTACAAATGCGTTTTCTTCAACTGTTTATGTTCACTTAAGACATAACCGACTGTCTACAAGGATATTTTGACATATTTTTGTGTGTATTTGTCACAGAAGAGAACTGCAGTATTGCGCAGTATACAGTATGAGAGGCATCTTTCTGTGCTCTCGTTTTGGATGTGTGTGCAGCACAGAAAACAGTGTGCGGGTCTTCTTGTGCTTGAATGGTTTAAAGTCATATTAAAATACACACAAAGGAATCGATAAGAGGAATCGAAATGTGCACGTCTTATCGACTCGCTGGACACCTGATGCATGCTCTCTGGTCCTGTTCTAAAATACAGGAATTATGGTCTAAGGTTCATAACTATATTCAAGATGTGGCAGAATATTGCTTTTCATTCCGTCCAGGTATTTATGTCCTTGAAGAACCATCTTTTCTAGGCACTGATGTAGAGAGTGGACGAATGGATTCAAATAAGAATCATAATATAGAGACATATTATAAGTTAGACAAAAAAAAAATAAGATCAAAAGCTAAAATCTGTAGGAAACACTGATGCATAACGATGAGAACATGCTTGAGGCAAGTGATTTAACATCCACCAGTAACTGTCTTAATATACTGAATGCAGAGAATAGGTTATAAGAGTAGTACGAAATATGAGATAACCTGAAGAGAAGTTACACCTCTAAATTCATCCCCTTTAAACCAGTGTTTAAAAATATATTTTCAAAAAAATGAAAGTTAATAAAATAATTTATTAGATTTATAATTACTAATAATAATACAAAAAGACATTAAAGCAACAAAGAAAAAAAATCTAAGTAAATTAATTGAACTAAATAATCCCATTTTTGTAACCATACACCTGTTTGAGAAAGCAAAGGATCATGATGTCATCCCCTCTTGCAACAAACAATGCCCGGCGGTGGCACGTGAGTTGAGAGGGATGAGCAGTCCTACTGGTTGGGTTAGGGAGTGCTCTCGCTGGCCTTATGAATATTCATTCCCACCCCACTCTACTGTGACTCACTCACCCAGAACAGCTCTATCTGTACTGTGAATTATGGAAATAACGCTACAACAGAGAATGAGACATTCATCTCCTTTTATTGTGGAACGCCGGTACAGAGAGAGAAAGGAGACATGTAATAGAACGAGTGAAGATGGGCGATAGGTAGGGAGAATGACAGATTGCTTGATGGAAATCTTCCCTTTCTGACAGCTCTCTTTGGAGAAAGGTGCAGTAAAGTAACAACACAAACAAATAAGATGAAACAGACTGGAAATAAACAACAGTTTTTTTTTGTATCTTCTTGTTAATAAAACCCTAATCTTTTTGTGCTGTGTTTAAGAAAGTCTTTTCACGGGCGTTGAAATGCATGCATTCCTTTTCAAGTCTAAAATCTAACTCCTGCCAGAGAGCAAATGATGCAGCTTCTTGATCAGGACATCACTGCATGAAGACATCCAGAGTTTCCAGCCGCTTTGGGTTGGTGTATTATTTATGAGAATTAAATTTCAAGTGCACATGACAAGTCAAATCTCTGTTCTGAATGTAAAAACTATACATTACAGTATGTGGGGAATTGATTTAGAATTAATTTTGCCCACTAATAGCAGAGATTTAGCAACCAAATGACTAAAGAAATCATGCAACTCTGGTAACGGCAAACACACAAAAAAGAAGGGAAAAAAAGTGTTAAACATATTCTGTAAGCCACAATCTTGCGGGTCAGTTCTGAATGCTCTGAATGCCTCAGTGAAGTTACTGCACACACACACTGCTTAAGTGCTCTCACTTTCTTTCCTCCACATTGACTCCCTAGAGCAACGGTCCCCAACCCCCGGGCCGCGGACCGGTACCGGTCCGTGGGTCATTTGGTACCGGGCCGCACAAAAATAATAAATAACTTGCATTATTTCCCAAAAAAAAAAAAAAAAAAAAAAAAAAACATTTAGGCAGAGAGGATGTTATTCATGTTATGTTGTTGGCGCGATGTTACGAAGACGCTGCTAATAAAATTGCGAGTATCAACACATTGGATTCACGTTTATTATTATATTCAGGGTGCGATTTGCCGGGGGGGATGCGTGGGATTTCCCCCTTTCTGGTCAATGTATCCCTGCCTCTGCTTAATTATTTGTATCCCCGGTGGGGATAAATGTATCCCCCCCTCAAAGTGATCAGTGCTACTCCATTAACGGCGAGACGGATCACAAAACTTATCACGGATCCGTGGTTTGATTAAAGTCGATTTTATTTTAAAATGATTACTCACTCACTCTTGAGCGTCTGGCGCGAGTGATTTCAATGTTAAGTCAATGTAACGCGCGTCTAGAGGTCCTGCTGCGCGGTGTTTAGCGCGGCGCGGTAGACGCGAGACTCATTCGCGCATCCAGTTTGCGCGAATGAGGCGAATTGCTAACACAGATCATGTCTTTTCTATCATTTCACTGTAGCTCAGCATCGCGATCAGTGTTGTGCCAGTTCATACTTAAAAAGAACTAGCTCAAAGTTCAGTTCACACAGATGATAATGAACTAGTTCATGTTCATAGTTCTTTTTTTTTTTAAATGAACTAAGTTCACATATCTAAAAATGAACTAGTTCACGTTCATTTGTTAAATTATTTTAACAAAGATGTAGGCTATTATTAATAATAATGTTATTTCAACACAATATCTCGTTATTTCGAAATAATATGTGTGCGTGCATCTGTAAATCCGGTGACGCGTGTATTGATTTGTATTAATAAACAAGTGTTTTCTCTAAAAGTGTCGACTCAGCTGCAAAGATGAAGTTGACGATCGCCATCTCCGTGTGAACGCGCTTATAGAGAGAAATGAACATAAGCCTAATAATGGATTACATAATCAGAGAGTAGCCTTTTTCTAATTATTTCGTTTAAAGACATTTCAAGCTTTGTGTATTTGATGTATTTGTCATGTCTGTGTGAGGCATACACTGAGTTTCGTTAAGTTAGGATGTGCTGTAGTTCACGTGCGCATGTGAGCGCGCGGGCGCCTCCGTTAGGCTATATTTGTTTCGTCGGCCTATTCATTAAATACAGGCAATTGGTTGATGAACAATTTATTAAAATTAAGATACAATTTATACAAAACGAAATTCACTTTAAAGAAAGGCTTTCTATAACAACTTCAACTTCAACGGTTAAAATCATGTCTGACCCGCGCATGTCCCATATTGCGCATCCTATCTCGGTCGTGCTGTTCACTTTTCATAAATCAAATGGAAATCAATGAAAAAAAACCAAAAAACATTATAATATTTTAACAAATATGAAACGCGCTTTTTTAATGGCTTCAACAGTATAGTAGGCCTACATATCCTACTCTCTATTTGTACACATTTCTGCACATTAATTTAATTCTGAATTTTGCACACACAAGTTGAAAGGCATTTGTTCAAATCAAGTTCACGGATAATTGTGCATGCATTTATTAGACTAATCATTATGATACTAAAATCCTAACAAATAGGCTATGCTATGTACAAAAAAATCAGATGAGCGCATAATATGAACGGTTAAGCATTTTCCTCCCATAGAAAACCATTAGGCTATACGAACGCTTAATGTGGCTTAATGCAGATTAGAACGTCCCCTTATTTATGTCGAAATAACGAGATATCGACACTAGGCTACAGTGTCCACCGTGGTCTCCTTTTTGATCAGCGGAAACGATGTTTGCTTGTTTGGGATCTTGTCCAGCGTATTTGAAAAAGTTAAGCAAACTTTCCTGTCTTTTTGACATTTTCCACTGAGTGAAACGATCGAGGATTAAGCCCTGGTAAAACCTGACTTTTCAAATGAGCGTGAACGTGAACTGCGCGTGCTGCTCATACCTGCCAGAGCGCCGCTCTCGTTCACGTTCATTGCGTTCATGCACAACACTGATCGCGATGTAAAGTTAACGCTATTGCATGATCACAGTTCATATGTGTGGGGAAAGATAAGCTATTAGAGTAAAAATATTACGTTAGGCTACTTCAGTTAATAAGAAAAAAGATTTTACAATTCCTCCAAATGCAGTGATGAAGTTCATGTTCTCATGATCTATTTTTATGAATAAAAATGTTTCAAAACATCCCCCCCTCTGTTTTTTTCACAAATCGCACCCTGATTATATTTAAATAATACCCCAGTTTTTATGCCGATCATATCATTTTATTTTGTTGTATTTATCCACCACACATTAAAGGCCGGTCCGTGAAAAAATTGTCTGATATCAAACCGGTCCATGGCGGAAAAAAGGTTGGGGACCGCTGCCCTAGAGTCACACTGAGCTCGCCAGGACATGATATTTCAAGTTCCACCATCTCTGCTGATCGCATCAATCTCACATCGACCTCCTGCAGAACATCAGACAGAATCGTCTACAGCTGCCAGACAGACTCTCTTTTCCTCTAGTTAGAGTTAGAGAAAAAGGAGAACTTCATCAAGCGCTTTGTAACTAAAAGTTTTCTCTAAAGTGCTGTGGGCTACACAAAACAGATGAATCCTATAAAGATTAGAGGAAGTGCTGTTTGAGGCTGATGGATAATTAGTCTTAAAAATTAACGTGTCTTCTTTGCGTACTTCTCATCATCTCAAATCAACAAATTCTCTTGAAATCCACTGTGAATTGTGTCAAAACCCAGGCAGACTTGAAAAGCAATGAAAGCTCCGGGTCACGGCACCAGATCAAAGCAAACATTCTAACCAACCCTGCAGCAAACAGCACAATCCTGTATTCCTCTCTATTACCAGACTGCCAGGAGGGATCAGATGTTCAGAGAGAAGGCAGCAGGCTGAAGGGCCTTTCACAGAGGATGTGTTGCTCATGCTTAAGAAACAGATATATAGAGCGCAGCGGAATAGAACAGAAGGTGTGTTTATTGGCGTATTAACTTCTGTACACCATCGCTAATATAAACACTTCACTTCTCTATATGTAAATACACTTGTTCATTTGTAAATATGCTTAGCCCACAGATTCTTCAGATTGGCCCACTACTTGAAAGTTGATAAGTTCCCCTAAAATAAGTTGAAATCAGCATTATAGGCCAAATATGTCAGTGTAACTGATAAATGTAAAAACAATACAAAAATGAAGTAAAAAAAAAAAAAAAGGGAATGCAAAAACATTTTTTTTTAACTGTCCCTGTATGTTTGTGTGCATTTGATTGCACAGTCTTAGAACTCTGTGGTAAATTTGTGCTCTAAACTTTCTTGACAAACCTCTGATTGCATTTCAACACCCATGCTGTCAAGTAAACGTGACTTTTCAGATATTGTCTCATCTCAGCTCTTGAGTAATGATTTCGGAAAAGTTGGCAGAGGGGAAAGCCACATCATTAAAGATGTGTATACGTGAATGAAGTGTCTGCATCTGGGGACTTTTGACATTAAAGACTTTTTGAGATTAAAGAAATTTGAGAAGAGTCAATGTGGGGACCAAAAAAAAACTTATTGTATATAAATTACATGTAACAATGTGCTCTCTGAGTTCTATAATGAAGTCAACAAGAAACAGTCCTACAACCCAGGCCATTTTTTTTTCCATCAGAAATTGATTGGAAGTTGTTTTTATATGAATTGGAAATTCATGGCGAATGTAGAGCAGGGGAAAAAAAAAAGAAGAAAAAAAAAGTAATTTCAGAGGCAAGCAATTTACTGCATTTAGATTAAATATTAGAAATGTTTAATACAACTTTTTTCTTGTGGACATTCGCTCACATATGCAATATAGATAATTCACCCAAAAATGAAAATTTGAAAAGAAGATATTCTGAAGAATGTTAGACTTTCATTTGATAAAAAAAAAAAGAATAATAAAAATAATTTGTGTGCCACAGAAGAAAATGAGGAATACAATTTTTGAAAAACATGAGGGT
The DNA here is from genome assembly GCF_949152265.1 of Phoxinus phoxinus. Taxonomy (NCBI): domain Eukaryota; kingdom Metazoa; phylum Chordata; class Actinopteri; order Cypriniformes; family Leuciscidae; genus Phoxinus; species Phoxinus phoxinus. The sequence continues at coordinate 11,865,619 of NC_136900.1, forward strand.
AAATGATGTAACAGGGTAAATGATGTAACACATTACGTTGTTACAGTGTAGTTGACTGACTGTCCTTTTAACTTTTGACAATGTGACTGAAGTATTTCTTTAATAGCGTGACAGTTATAGCAATGAGACGTATCATCTCTCCTTGGCCTGTTATATTGAAAATGTATGTTTTACAATTTGCAGTATGACGTTATCCATTGCTAAATTATGGCTCATCATAGACTAGCTAATGCCACTATCAGTGGAAGACCGCTAACGTTAACGAGCTTGGAAACCACAACAAACTTATTCTGCCTAAATAAAGTAATGATTACTGTATTTATAACTAGCATATCTCTAGTTACAGTCCCTGCATTGTAAAATGTAAGTTAGACTTGCGAAGAGTGAACATTTAGACATAGAGAAAAAGTATCAAACGTAGCTTGTGCATAAAAGTTAGCTTTTCTTTTACATGTGTGTGAAATCCAATGACGCCAAGTGTGCGTTGCAGACTGTCGTTCAGCCGCAGCATTAACGAGTCACATAATGGATTTAGATCGCTAAATAGTAGGTTTTAGAAGGCAGGCAACAACTGATGATTGAAAATGGTTTGATGTAGCTTGATGGAAAGAATTTAAAAAGTGCAGGTAAAGGGATAAGCAAGCTGACATTGTAGTATATACCGGAATATAAGGTTTTTTGTCCTAAAAATAGGTTGAAAAATGTTTTTTTTTTTTAGGTTGATAAAAACCTTTATCTTGTTTAATGATAATATAAATGTCATGATGATGATAGTAATATTTTATTTATTTTTTGTAATTATTACTGTCAATAATAACAATAATAATTCTGGTAGTAATAGTTGTGGCTGTAGCAGCAATCATTTTATTTGTATGTTTATAACTACAAATAACTAATGTTAGGGAAATCTGTTAATGTTTTGTTGCACGTTTCTGACATTTAAAAAAAATAAAAAAATATCGGCCGATGTATCGGAATATCGGATTTTAAAACCAACAAATATTTGTATCGGTATCGGCCTTCAAAATCCTTTATCGGTCGGGCTCTACTTACGATTAGAATAAATACACAGCAAGCTTACGATATATCTTAAGGTTTTCTTTTAGTTGAAAACATTGAACAATATGTGTAAACAAAAAAATATAAAGAACAAAAGCATTTAAGCACAAGCAGCACGAATATGGAAAAACACGCTAATAAAGCAGACTGTGCCAATTATCGTACAGAATGTACATATAGACTCGAGTCAGCATTTGGTTATCGTGTTTATATAGTTTCACGTTCATGTTGAGAAAAACAATAATATCCACATGCTCAAGTGAGAAAACGCGCTGCGCTCACAGACGTTGCAGAGTGCCACATTCTGATTAGAAACTTAACTCTTCTAATTTGAGATCTTGTTTTCCCTGTTGGACACACATTGCTGTTTAAATATATTATAATAATGCTACTTCTATAACATCATCTTCACAGTTATTGTTTCAACCACTGTTACAATTTGAAATTATCCTGGAGTCGTTTGAGAATCTTTCAACATCACATAAACTAGGGCTGTCACTTTTTGAAAAGTTTCGAAAATGAAAATAGGGAATCGATTTTAATGGCTTTCAGGACGCAGAATGCGCGGCGCTGGCCGCTGGGTTCAGCGTTGCGCTTCAGATACAACGCGTTTTGCGCGATTAAACTTTGACCGCGGCGCACGCACCGCTTGGTCGACCCAGCAACAAAACGTCTCGCGCTATCTGTAGCCTATTGAATGGCTCAGCCATTGAACCGCACACTCCAATGGCATAGATCTGACCAATTGTTGGTGTGTTTTGGAGGTAAAAACAAAAGAGCTGCTTTCACAAAACAGAATGTCTCGCAAGCCATTGAAATGAATGGGTCTCATAGCGCTGCGAATGCCGTGCCCTGTCTGAAAGGCGCTTTCTCTCAGAGCGCGTCCAGCTCGTCACGATACGCCCGCAGCGAACGCGCATCACACAGCAATTGTGCGTCTCAAGCGCCCTCTTTACGTTCGTCCTAATGCCTGTTAGTTGTCCGTGGATTGGCCTATATTTGGCGTTGAAAATGGAAACGTCTTTAGACATGGAAAATCGAAAATTGAAATAGACATGGATTTTTTTTTACAATCGATTCAATGAACACTTATGTCTCGAAAATCGAAAAGGATTTTTTCACAAAAGTGACAGCCCTAACATAAACATATCCTTTAGTCTTTTAGCACCAAGGCATCACTCCCTTTTAGGTGTTATGTGTACTTGTGCGTTCAGCCAAACACTAAAAATCAACACTGGAGGCAAGACACCAAAGACTTGCTCTGTGTACCAAATCTCAGGACCTGTCTGATTCTAAACTAACAGAAGACAATGATATCGAGGCACTGTGGCAAAGGCAATCACCCCACAATACACACACCACCATCTCCCTTACCAACAGCTATAAGCGCAGAGAGGCCTTTGAGAGCTGTGCTCAGCGATGGGAGCAATCACGAGTGTTTTTGTGTGCAGACGCAGAGAGGTGGGGAGAGATGGGTGAAATGCGTCACTAAAGTGTGCTGATCAGCTGCCTGTTAAGCTGTAATTCACACACACACACACACACACACACACACACACACACACACACACACACACACACACACACACACACACACACACACACACACAATTAACGCAGCACATGCAAAAACAACACCAACTGCAGTCAGGACAATGAAAAGCTGCTCAAATCCCATATTAAACCCTCACAAATGCTAGAATCCTGTTCCAAATGCAAATCCCCAACCCTCCTCTTCTTTTCTGAAACAATGCCCTCGGCATTCAGCGCTACAGTCTTTGGTTTAGCCCTATGAGCAACTGGAATAGTTTAAGGGTACTGGAAAATAATAAAATGCTTTTTGGGGACAAGAAGTACAGTGGCAGATGTATAGATTGTGGGAACTCAGGTGGTAGAAAAGCAAAAGGTAGTGGATAAAAACCCATCAGGGTGCTATATTTTATCAATTTTCTATGTATAGCAAATCACTACAGATAAAAAGGTATGCTAAATGACTACTGACCTTTAAGACACAGAAGGTGTCAATGGTTTCTAAAGCTACAGCAGCGAACCACCCTAATGCAAAACTAGAGCATATGGCGTTACTCTGCTGCTAATTATTTTATCTCTTTTCCGCTGAATGGGTTCAGCAGCTGTTCACAACTCTCAGGTTAAGGATTAATTTTCCTGAAATGCTCCCTAAACTCATTCCTTTTAGTTGCAGTGATAATAACCAGTTGTTTCTAATTTTTTGCTTATTCCCCATCTGAAAGTCTACATTCCTCAGGTATGCTCATTACAACAGTGGTGGAGAAAAGTGGCAGGTGTGTGGACAGTGGGAGGCCCTTGAAATGTCTAGTACGGTAGTCATGAAGATGGGAAAGTCAATTTGACTTACAACAGCCTGTTCAGCTTGTGTGTTATACAGTGTATCAGCGTATACACTTGTCACAGCTCTTAAATTGGTGCTGGAAATGACGGGGAACAGGTCAAGATGTATTTAACTGAACTGTACCATTACCTGGAATCAGCAGGAATTTTGCTTTAGTTATGGCCAGGGATTGGTAAGGTGTTGAAAGCAGGCTTAAGAGACAATGCGCACACAGCCACACACACACTTCACCTGTTCAGTGACATTCACAGCCTCCAGCATGAGAGCGTGTGCGGCTCAGTCTTACCCCCCCCCCCCCTTCCTCCACCTCCACCTCCTCACAGGAACATCCTATCGCTCTGAGGGATGACAGCTCTAGAAACATGACATTTAAGCCCCACTCTCGCTCCTTTTATCTCCATCTATCTCCATCCTTGTCTGCAAACAGGCCAAAGCCTTCCCCGTAGGATTCCGGACAGGCAATCAAGTAATTATGGGCTTGGATAAATGTCTCACGCGTTTTTCAGAGGAGAGTGACAGGAGCTTTCAGAGATGAATAAGATGTCTTCTGTTATTTCGGATGGGTCATTTGTTGACCTGATGTCACTTTTGTCAGCCTTAATCACTGTTTTGGGCTCACGCTGAGCCTCAGGGGCGACCAAAGACACTACAGACTAAACGGGTGTATTTTGTATTATACTGTGTCTGAACCAGGCATGACTCAATAAAAAGTGTTATTACTTTTTGTTTTAATCAGGCAACAATCTCCATATCTTCTTGCAGTATTTTGGTCTATGTCTGATATATTGGTCTTTATATCAGCCCATTTTTTGCTCAGCTTTCCTGTCATCTCAGAGCCTTACTGCTCAGCTCTCTCTGAATCATTTTCTTGCTTTCATCCATTTTTTTGGCTACTTATTCTCTTCCCGTTTTCACAATCTCTCTACTTTTCATCAGCTTCTCGCTTTCTGTTCCTCCCTTATATAACACGTTTTTGAAGCAATATAATTTCAGCGGTGTAGGATTTCTGATGCAAGGAAGCTCCACGCCAAGACACGGCCATGGCTCAGATTAGCGTGCCACGCCTTCTTACCCAGAGACCTGCATCGCAAATCTCTTAGCTCAAGTCGCACTATCTGAGCAGAAAAAAAATAACATCAAATGGAGGAGAGAGAGATGGAGACGAGAGAAAGCACCATATGGCATCAAAAATTCAACTCAGAACACAGGGATCCTTCAAGGACTCTCACAATCTGTCTGAGAGTCTGAAATGAATAATGAAAAATCAATCCGCCGTGCTGGGTGTGAAAGTGTCCCGTGTTTGATTGACAGGTCAGTGTCAGGCATAAATAAATGGAGATGCAGGAAGAGCTTGTTCATTATGCCACACTAATGAACGCCAGAAATTCTGTGCAAACACAAAAAGAGCACGTACACACATAACAGTCTATCACAATGCAAGCTTTTTAACAAGGATGGAGTGAAAAAAAGTTTTCAAGCTGTTTAAATCAAACTTTACGCGTGTCTACGTGTGCACCTTGAATGGAGGGTTTGTGCAGTCATTAATGTGTCATCTACACTTACATTTGTGTTTAAGAGCACTCATATACCTACATTAAAGCTGAAAAAACAACTTTGACCATGCCCCTAATTTTTTGTTTTTCTTAAAGTTCAAGACTCTAATTCATTAAGTCAAGTCAACCAGTATAGATTTGGACAAAAGGAGAAAATAGATGAAAGCTACAGTGGCTCCAAGAAATATTTAGACAGTGAATCATTTTTTTGGGGATTTTCAGTTCCGTTTTTCAGTCAAGTGCATCCAGAATTTCTGGTTTCGGCCACAAATTTTCTGAATCACTCACGCTGTTTTCAGCTTTAAAATTCTGTAAATTTTATCACAAAATATAAAAGCAATAAATGTCGTTTTGGCGCTCCATAGTGTCCTGAATGTTCAATCAGCATTTTGACCTTGAAAAGAACGTATAAAACTGCTTGTGTCACGTAACGTCAAATTTACCTCAGAAAAGCCATTCAATGCTCATAATCTCATTAGTCAGTAAGAAAAATCACTATAGAAAGGGGAATTTTGCTAAATATATTATCACATAAGGACTATATCACATAATCCTTATATTTGTACTTGCAAGGAGCTAAAAAAATTTATTCAACACCACCCGTATATTAGCATATGAAGAGCTGCCTTTCATCAAATTTACCTCTCAGATATTACTAATAAAGAAAATAGATTGGGTGTGTGCAAGACTTACTACAACGTTTATAGGATGCATTAGGAGGAGGCAAAACTATACTCATTGGCCAAGTGATGCTGACATTATTATGGTTTGTGACACTGGCTCAGATTCTGTGTTAAGAACAATTCTTTGTGACTGTATGTAGTTCTCTTCCTACTTTCCCAGGACATCCACAAGATGGATGCAGATGCTGATGCTGTAAAAGGAGGGCAGACGTGACAACACATGATACAATTAAAACACATTTATTCTTTTGTGGCACTTAAAAAAAATAATTTGGCACCTATATTTTTTCTGCCTTCTAGGAGCCAATGGCTCCTTAATTATAATTTTTTGTCTGGAGCCCTGCATCTGTAAATTTACTTCCCCCTAAATGGCAAGAAATAAAGGTGTGAGAGAGTGTTATCAGCTCCCTGTAGCCAGATACCACAGCATGACTGCGACACGCATCTCCACAGATATGGCCTGCCGAGATGAGCATCTCTTCAGCAAGCAGAGGGGCAAACTGCAGCAAATGAAACTCAACGTTCGGCACTGCATCATTTCTGCATCATTTTGCATAAGCTATAGTGTGGGAATTGAAGATCGGATTTATATTCGTTTTGCGGAAACACATTTATGAGGCCAACTGTAAATGGAACAGTTTGAAAAAATCAGACAGCTATCTTACACATGAAGTGACAAGTGTAAATAGGCCCTAAAATCACCTCAGATGCTAGACAGACCAAAATAAATTCTGAGCCTGAACTTTTTGTGTGTGTTTGTGTGTGTGTGTGTGTGTGTGTGGGGGGGGTTATAATCAATTGACTCGAAAAAATTTAAACCGCATGAAAGTTCCCAATTTTTTATTTATTTTTTCACATGGCCACACGCTGCAGATCCGACATGGTGCCGGACTACTTTAAGCCCTGCAGACCATAATAAAATAGAATAAAATACAGGGTCTTGAGATGCTTTTTAAAAGTACAAAAATTGGTGGTCTTGATAGAATGGCCAAAGACATTCATTTATGTGTACTCTGACCAACAACTAAAAAATAAAAAATAAATTAATAATTGAGGTTACACCAGAATAGTTATTTTATTGTGTTTGGTTGACTTCTGACACTGCATAAACAACGGAATTAAAACTGAATGATCTAATACTGCTACTGCTCTGAGATGTGTATATCAGAATCGCTGGTTTGTATCGGTCAAAAATGAGTGACTTAGTTTGTTCAGCTCTGTCAGTTTACATTAGAGAGGCGACTCGTGATAGATGGATAGATAGATAAAAAAAAAACTTTAATGACAATAACAACAATACAATTATTATTTATACTTCACTAAAATTATATAGGCATAATAACAGTCTTTAGGTCTGAACACAGCACAAATCAGCCATCAATGAAAACGTCTCGCATTTTAGGTAAAATTTTGCTATGCAACATTTTTCTTCATCACCAATTCCATCTTTGCTCGCAAAAGGATGGAAAAAGATTATCATTCTCCATGATTATAAAACAAAGTAAATAATTAAATAAACAAGTAAATAAGTAAATTAATAATCATTCAAATAAGTAAACTATTGACGATAGGATGGATATGACCATGGAGAACATCGCCCAACACTAATAACCAACCGTGTTTATAAGGATACCCACCAAGACTAGACATTTTCTGTGTATTTATCTGTTCAAGTGCAAGAAACCCCAAAGGAGAATTCAGACAGACAACATAGAAGATTTTATGGAGTTACATTACTGCGGTTTAATTTCATATTGCAAAAAATAAGAAAAAAACATTTAATACAAAATGTTATTATTTCTATAAAATAATGATAAAATAAAGAACTGATCATCTTGTGGTGAAAATGTTGGCAGGGCAAGTAAAAAGAATTACTGGACCAACTAGGTCAAGAAATGTTTTTAATTGTTATAATCTGGATTTCAGCAGGGTTTGAAGTGTTTATTGTTTATGGTCTGATTTACAGTAGGATACATGTGAGAGGGAAGGAGAAAGGAGAGGAGGAGAAGAAGGGAGAGGAGAGCTTCATTTTGGCAGCTCTTTCCACTCCTGTCCTCCCACATGTGCTATTCACAGACTCCTCACAGCGAGCTCAGAGGGCATTGCACTCACAGGGATTCATTCACATACAATGTTTCAGCTGTCAGATACATTCCTGCTTTTCGTCTCCCAGCTAAGCGTTTAATACCATAACAACAGAAGAGGGAACATCTGGCGAGACAAATGAGACAATGCGGGCAGCAGGGAAAAAGAATACAACATAAGCCGAAATTAATTTCCCCAATCACAGCTGACGCATATCCATTCTAAAGAATTGAACATTGACAGATGCAAGGGAAAGGCGACTCGACAAGCATCTACAAGGACTTCTTATGTGTGTGGGTGTGTGTGTGTGCAAATCTGTCTTCCTCTTGTGTAAAGCAACAGAGCTTGACAGCAAGAAGGTGAGTGATGTACTGGAACATCACTACAAACCTCATGCAGCATTATGCCCACATACACAAACATAGCAACTCTCACAAGAAACAGGAGATGAATCTTTGATAAAGCATTGATACCACTCACCTGCCCATGACTGATGAATCCATGTTTCTGTGCAATCCTCTCAGCCTCCTCGGCTCCCCCTTCAATGTGGACGGCCCACGTGTTGGTGTAGATGCCTTGTCCTGTAATCAAGCGTACCTCAGAAGCCAAGAGGACCAGGTACGCCCCCAGAAACAGCGGCAGGGTCCAGCGGCCCTCCATGAACAGGAGTGCTTCGTCTCCAAGCCTTCTGGTCTTCTAGATGGAGTTTGTTTGCTAATGCATCTGTGGGCTGCACTGTAAATTCAGCACTGTAATAACCTGGAGAAGATAAGACAGAGTGTCAGAAAAGAAATACTAGAGCACCAGGAGGCCCATCGTTTTCTATAAAGCTCAGGTTATCTAAACATAACTGTTCTGTCAGAAAACATCCTCAGAGGGACCGCGGCGAGTCATAAATTTTCATAAAGGTGTCTTGAGTGCTATTGATAGCGTTACACAAAGGGAAACTGGGATACAAATAACACTTTGTAGGACAAGGAGGAGAATGTGCGTTTCACAACTTGTACCCACTTGTTATATGCTTGTATCTAGAGCAAGTTCACAAAGAAGGACATGCTGATGTTGCTTGTCTTAAAGGAACGGTTCAGCGAAAAATTAAATCCTGTCATCATTTCCTCCCCCTCGTCATCCAAACCTGAGACTTTTCCTTCTGTGAAACAAAAATGTGCAGTGTGTTCTATGCTCTTTCATGAATTTACAAGAGAAAATAAAGCTTTCATATATCAAAAGGCCATAAAAGCACCATGACAGTATCATAAAAGTAGTGAGATCTGTATTCCAAATTTCTTGAAGCCATTTAATAGCTGTGTGTGAGATATAGATGGAAATTCAAATAATTATTCACTGAAAACCTTAATATCTGTCCTAGTTCTGGCATGTTAATAAAAAGTAGTTTATTGGCGCTTTTCCATTACACAGTATCAGCTCGCCTCGACTCGACTTTGTTTGGTTTTCCACTGTGTAAAAGTTGTACCAGTACCTGCTTCCAAGTCCTTTTTTCGTATCACCTTCAGCGAGGTTCTAAGCGAGCAATACTAAAATGTGACGTGAAACACGGCAGACTGCTGATTGGTCAGAGAGAATCGTCACTATTCACTGCGTCATCATTGCACACGCCAGACGGAGTATCCTGAATAACCCCGACATTTTTAAATAGTTTTGCCAGAGATTGCGTGATATACCCATTACTAATATTATGTAAAACAGCATACACTCGATCTCCTCCATTGTCCTGTGTGTGTGGGTAGCGGCCAGCGGGTGTGTGTCGCGTCGCAATGACGACCAGGTACTATTGTGGAGGTACTCTCTGCAATGGAAAACGGAGCGAAACGCGAGCCGAGTCGAGTCGAGTCGAGCTGGTACTGGTAATGGAAAAGCGCCATTAGTCAACAAATTATTCTTCTGAACTGGATGAATGAACTTTTGAATCAGTTGCTTCAATTCACAAAACTGGTCAAATTAATGTTGTTCTCAAAGCTATAGTACTTCAAATTAAATATATATAATCTACAGATTAAAAAAAGATATATATAAATGTCTTTGTTATCAATTTTTGTTCCTTTTTTGATCAATATCACAATATCAATTTAATGCATCCTTGCTGAATAAAAGTATTAATTTCTTTCAAAACTACTGAATGGCAGTGTATATACAGTGTAAGTATGGACTACTTTTAGAATGCCCTTGAATTCTTCTACCAGAAGAACATTTTAGGAAGGGCAGCCAGGGTCTGCGAAAGACAGAATGTGTTTTATTCAAGGTTTGACATATACATTGGGATGATGACCATGTAGCTTGAGTATTGCACCATCCATCAGAGAAGCTCCCCGACAGCAAGAGTGAGTCCCGTGAGAGTTGAGCAGCTCCTTAGAGACAGCTCAGTTCTTGCTGACTGTGTAAATAAGCTCAAAGCTTGGCTCAGGGCTTGGTGTAAAACCCCAGACACCCTCTACAACAAAACAGAGCATGAAAACAGAGCATGAACAATACAGCCTGGCGTGTGCTTTCAAAGAAAGCAAGCGTGAAAATTCATAGTATTTTCCTGCTAGAGTGAAGGCATGACACATGAGGTCTAGGAATAGTGTTAAAATTATAGCGCCAACCTGCACAATGTCGTTTAAAACATGAGAATGCCATTAGCAAAACAATTCCTCCGAGTATGACGGCTACAGTGCAGAGTTTAGCATTTAAATAGCAGCTCCTGGTAGGAATAAGTGAGGATCTTGGTAAAAGGCCTGCTGAAGAAACAAACAAATCGTCACGTCTAAAATCTGCATTACAGAGCTCATTAAGGGCTGGCACAGTGCAGTGAGCTGGAGAGGAAAGAGGAGAAAACCATGTGTGTCTTACTGATGAAACCTGTGAATGTCACACCTCCGCAAGCACAGAAAATGAGAGAGAGAGAGAGAGAGAGAGAGAGAGAGAGAGAGAGAGAGAGAGAGAGAGAGAGATACTGTAACTACATGTTTTACAGTAAAAGAAAATTCAATGCCTATCATATCTAAACCTAATCGATTGTTTGAACCAATTAATAGATTGCATTAAGCTCATTTTAAGCAGACTGAGTCAATTAGCAGCTAAGACAAGTCTACAAAAGGTAATGGATAAGAGGTCCAGCTCTTGGAAAATTATTCACCGCCTCTAGCACTCTTAAACATAAGCCATTTTCAGCATTGTCAAATAACTTACTTTCAGGTTAACCATCCCCCTTATTCAATCTTTCGCCTGTCTCGACAAGACTAATTTAATAATGCAGCCACTTGTGAAAGCTTCTTCTAATGGATAAATGTTGGAAGTAATGAAGGGCTCACCTCCAGAGCGCAACATATGTAAGATGTGACAGAAAAGGCTGTTGATTCCGAAGGCTGTTGCTGTTCTGACATACAAACAGGGCTTGTGGCTCGTCCTTTCTTCTCTTTATTAGGTCTGACAAGGTCTTTGTGTTGGAAACAACACAGAAGACCACTTTTTTTTTTTAGCTTACAAGCAGAACGTGGAACCAGTCCAGAGGGAATTCTGGTAATTGCATTGCAACCGCAACACTGACCAGAAACGATCAGAATAATTGGTTATCAACAGCCTTCCTAGAACTGAATATTTGTGCATTTCTATTAAATCATGAATTCCTGGTGCTTCAGGAACAGGTCACAAAGACAAAATGACATTCAAATGTGAAGCCAGTCACGTAGAACATTTTGGAGATCGGGCCATCAATCTCGTTCAACACTCAAATGACTTATTTTTCATATTTAACGACTCTGAGCATCCATTAAAGCCTGAATCGAATGGAGAGTATGATTATCTAACTGTCTCTGAGGATCTGACAGATTGGATGCTTGCAAGAGGCGAAGTCCCGGGCGATGCTACTGTATGCTGGCTGGCTAGGAGGGCCAAATTTTTATAGCATGCTCTCTGGGGAAGAAAGAACAGTAATTACTGTGCCTTAGTAACTCCTCATCAAACACAACTACAACTACTAAACCTTTAATGATCCATGATGGCTTGGTAAGGGCAGGAACCGAAGTGCTTAGTCACTCATTAGAGAGGGACAGACAGACAGCGCACAAATACTGTTTATCTCTACCTCTTTCTTTCCTCGCTCTCTTGTTAGGATCAATACAGAAAATGACCACACTGCCTGTTCTAAAAAATCCATGTGGGTAAAAAAAAAACAGGTTTTATAATCATCAAACCTGCCAACAGAATTAATGTTTCGAGGTCAAAAGACACTTGCTATTCTATTCTGTGGATCATCACAGTCATCATATGAACTAACTTACATGAGACAAAGAATAGCACAATACTGCATTCATTTATTGCACTGAACGCTATGAATTTTCATTGGGTCACGGGTTAAGAGGAGCTCGCGCGCACCGTAAATCAGTCAGACCAACGGAAATCATTCAATTACGCTGAAAGCACTGGGCGTGCAATACGATGATAAATCTTTGGAGGATTTTGAGTCAGTTTAAAATATTGTTATGTGCTAGAATGACTTTCTTTCTTTCGTGGAAGACAAAAAGAGACCAGGCAGTCACCATTCATGTTAGTAGTATGGAAAACAGGTGCAATGAAAGTGAACGGTGACCGTTACTGTGCCGAACATCTCCTTTTGTGTTACTGAGGAAATAAAGTCATAGGCTATTGGTTTGGAACAACATTATTTCGGGTGAGTAGGATGACCGAATTATAATTTTTGAGAGAAGTAACACGTTAACGTTATCTCTTTAAGTCACCTTTATTATTGACATTACAAATAACGTTACTACAATACATTAATACATTACAAAGACATGACATAACACTAAATAATAGCTACATCAGACCAGTTTAACAAATGTGTAACGTTACGTTAAGGCAAAACATAACGGTCTATTTGTCTTGGCACTCGCAAAAACACAAATATATTGTACGAATTGAATAAAAAAGGTTTTAAAAAAACACACAAATTATTTCGCTCAAATTGTAAGAAATATCTCTCAGAAGTTGGACGAAAACGTAAAGCTTAATGGCAGAAATTCAATATATCAAAACTTTCTTACCGTTAACTTCACCTCAGTTTTCCGTTCTTATTAGATTAAATAAAGACGACACACGAACTGTCATTTACCTCAGAAATGAGACCGTTGACCCCTCCTCGAGCACAGACCGAGCTGTCATTGCGCTTCAACACAGCCTCGGAATCCGGTCACGTTAACGAGCTCACATTTCTCTCTAACGTTACAGCTCCGGAATGAACTCCATTCACGACAGAAACGTTAAGTATATCCACTGAGAAACCATAACGGAGTATATTCGCGCCGTTCCGCGACACCCCGAGGACTCAACTCAGCATCACGCGGCGAGCGCGCGCAGATCGATGAAACTTTCAACAGTGCGCGCGTCTTCCTGTAATGTAGTCCTTTATTTTAATTATTTATAAATCTTGTGTCTGCAGATATCCGTGCTGTACTTATTATCTAAATGTTTGCAAATAAAATGAAAACCTATAGTCTGTGCCGCTGTCATCGGTCGCGTCTGCTTTATTGTTCTATAGAAATAACGGGATACATCCGTACACAAATCTCTAGTAATCACAAATGGCCTACAATTCCCAGGAAGTACGTCATGGTATGAGGATTCTGGACTATTCGTGGTGTGCTATTCGCGGGCTCCATCTGCAGGATTCAGACATACTGTTTCAATAAAATAATTATTATTTTACCTCATCGCAAAACTCTTTCAAATGCAGTTGCAAATACAAATGTATTTAACGTTACTTTTAACGTCGAAATGCAATTCTTAAAGAAACATTTCACCCAAAAATGAAAATTCTAACAGTGAAATTGTTGCCATTATTTACCCATCCTTATTGTTCCAAGACTTATTTTCTTTGGAAATATGTTGGGAATGTTAGGAACTGTTCATGGAGTATTTTTTTCACACAATGAAAATGAATGGTGACTCATAAACTTGAGGGTATACGTAAATGATAACAGATTTTAATTGTTATGCTGTGAATTAATTAGATTACATTTGGATCCGTCTCATTGTGGAGCAAGGGCTACATGTAATCATCAGCATCATTTTTGCTTTGACAGACATAAATCAGATTAACAGTTTTGCCAATATTTTTTACTCGGAAAGCAGTAGCATGCAAGTCACGAATGAAAACGGGAGGATTCCTCTTCGTTGACCCAGCTCTACTCCTGCTAAGCTGATTGTATTAGTCCCTGCAACTCGTTTCTTTAATTATTATTACTATTAAACTTTTATTTTTATTTTTTTATTGCCAAAGTTATCACAAAAAATGTAAATAAAGAATAATTTAATAAATGCAAATGTACAGGCGTATTATAGTTCATAGTATATGAGTGAAAAGCCCCAAGTATAAAATTAATACAAATATATATATATATTAATTATTATGAAATAATCTCTACAAAATAAACTGCATCCTTTAACAAAATAAATGAAAAGGGCTGCACCTTGTACTCCCTCAAATACTAAACCATGCTTTATTTACATCACATTTTCTATCTCTTTTAGAAAAGGAGAGGAAAACAAATATTTCACTGGCAATACAATTGGAGCAATATGAGGGGCAAAACATCGAAGGTATTGGACATTCAATGTATCACAAAATTCAATGTATTCTGGACGTAGGAATAATACATGCAATAAAAAAATCAACGTTCAAAAAATTGAAGAAAACTTTCAATATTTTACAATAATGTCCCATTAGTTAACATTAATTAACAAACATCAACAATAAGCATTACATTTATTACAATATTAATCTTTGTAACTTTAATATAAAAATACAACTGTATACAAATGTTAATTAGTTTGTTGTCTAATACAATAATATTAACAAATGCCAATCCACCTCACTAATGAATAAATGTGAATAAATATGGCTCAAAATGCTAATGTAAGCACTAGATGGCGTGCCCGAGCAACAAGTGAGTCTCCTCCATAGACTATAAACGGTCTCCTCAACGGGCCTCTTTCAGCGCATGCGCAGCGCCGTTCTTTGTTGTCACGGTCCAAATTTATCCCGGAATAAGGACAGCACGCATGTGCCGTGAACCCGGATGTATCAGGATTTGTTTGAATAAAGAACAAAAGCATCGAGCTGAAAATGCATCAAGACTGTTTTAGAAAGTAAAGGAATCTGGTTCCGGTCTGGGTGAAGTAGGCTACCAGTGCTCGTTTTTAGATGATTGATTACAGTAACACACGTTGGAGTTGTAATATTTTAATGCATTTGCTTTTAGTCACATAAACGCGGTGCCATACCAATGCGTGAACACACTTGCAGCAATCTATAAATATAACACTGTAGCTTTATTTGTAGTGCTGCGATGCATCTGATTCACGTATACGGTAAAAAGTACGAACGCGGCAGCAACTGGTCCGAACCAGAGGTATTGGAGCTGCTGCAGATCTGGTCAGACGTGCCGGTCCAAACCGAGCTGGTAACCTGTCTCAGAAACCAGCATGTGTTCAACAGAATCGCCAGCACTCTGCGGCAGAAGGGCATCAACCGGACCGGGGATCAATGCAGGGAGAAGATCAAAAAGTTGAAGCTTGAGTACAAACAGAAGACTTTGAGATCCGCGAGGTATTACGAGCTGATGGAGAGGGCTCAGAGTAACCGATCAGCCGCAGCCTCGGGTTCTACTTTGCCTTTGTGGAGCGGTTCGGTTGCGAACCAGGTGATCGGACTGGCGGGGTCAGAGACTAACCCGAACAGAGCAGGTGAAATCCTGGAGATCAAGACGGAGGTGATGAGCTCGGATGATGAAGCGGCGGGCCCTCCCGAGATGCTCTACGAGTTCGGACCTGTTGATGAGGAGGATGAAGCCGGTGCTGAACACAAACATGCTGGTCCAAACACAGACGAACACGCTGAGATGGACGGAGAGCAGGGAAACGCACATGTCATCTGTTCCCCATCAGGTATCATAAACAATCTGTTGATGAATAGATAAACAAACATGGATGTGCATGGATGCATATTTGATTACAGTGAGAAAAAATATATATTTTTTTGGATTACATTGCGCAACAGCAACCAAACATCATCAGCATGATGTAGAGCACTCAGTATAGATATTCCACTATACAGGCACTTGTTGCATACCGTATATGGATATAAAGATATAGATGAGTGTGTATGGGAGTGTGACTCAATATTTTTTTAGGATTATTTAGGAGACAGTAGGTCTGACATGTGGCCCTGTGATGTAATACTATTACCAATTGGTTTGTAATATTCTACTCTATTAATTCATGATAAAAAGACGCTTATGCTCACAGGGTGCATTAATTTGCTAAAAACATATAGTAATATTGTGAAATACTATTACAAATTAAAATAATTATTTTCTATTATAATATATTTTTTAAATATGTAATTATTTCCCATGATGACAGCTTGATTTGTCATGTGGAGTCATGTGATTTTTTATTTTTTTTTATTTTTTATAGAAATCATTCTAGTATTCTGATTTGCTGCTCAAGAAACATTTATTATCATCAATGCTGAAACTGATTGTGCAGCTTAATATTTTTGTGGAAACTATAATACAATCTTTTTGTAGCATTATATACTTTTTATAGTTTTTTTTTTTGTTCAATTTAATCAAATTTTAAAGTAATTTATTTTAAAGAAATATATATTTTCTGATCCCAAACGTTTAGACATAGTGTATATTTTATACATTAATGCGTTTGGCTTGTTTATTATTACTTACTTTTCTTCTTGCAGTGCAATCAAATGTGCATTTCTTTAGTGTGAGAACGAAACCCACGACCTTGTCGCCAGCGCCATGCTCTACCAGTTGAGCTTCTGGAATCTTTAAATATTTTCATTGGATGTAGCCTTGATAAGTTGAAAAACATCAATATTTTTAGAGGGATAGTTCACCCAAACATGAAAATTCTGTCATCATTAACTCACCCTCATGTTGTTCCAAACCCGGAAGACTCTTGTTCATCTTCGGTGCAGAAATGAAGATATTTTTGATGACATCTGAGAGCTTTCTGCCCCTCCATTGACAGCTACGCAACTGCCACTTTGATGCTTCAATAGGTTCATAAAGATATCGTAAAACCAATCCATATGAATTAAGTGGTTTAGTCCAAATTTTCTGAAGAGACTCGATTGCTTTAAATGATGAACATATTGAATTTAGGCTTTTATTCACATATAAACATTGAGTTACACATCAGTTGTTGTTGTAAATGAAAGCTCAAGAGTGTTCGCTTGATGTGTGAGAACCAATGAGATTCATTCTCGTGTTACGTAGCACATTTGAGCTTCTACAAGAGGTTTGTTTTCGTGTGTCAAGCAGGTTCGGTTGAGCTTCTGTTTATGTTCGCACACTGGTAGTTGCGTAGCTGTCAATTGAGAGTACAGAACTGGCTCAGATTTCATCAAAAAGTTCCTCATTTGTGTTCTGAAGATGAACAAAAGTCTTAGCGGTTTGGAACGAGATGAGAGTGAGTAATGACAGATTTTTTTTTTTGTGTGAACCATCCCTTCAAATTGATCAATGGGCCTGACCTATGGATAGATGCCTCATTAGCAGCTGTTTCTATGGGCCGCTATACGTGAGCCAGTATGAAGTTAGACGCATAAATGAATATCTATATCTGCAAAAGACTTCAGCGCATGATTTTGTAAAGCTAAGTAGCTAACACAATATAACAAGGTGTCCGCTAACACAACATTAAAAAGTTACCATAGTAAAAGTAAAACCATTAATAAGTACCATAGTAAAAACCTGTAATATTGTTAATGCATATAATAATAACACAAACCCAACACATTCTCACCTGTGAAATGTTGCCTCACAATGTTTTGCCATTAATGATTTTTATTGTGAGTGACACACGCTGTATCTGTAGTGTTTGAATGTGGCATATATACATATCTATGGACCTGACTTACCAGTTTTAGCTGATAATCCATTTAGACAGACTGCGGTTTAATAGTGCATAGGCATTGCAGTGTTTATGCCAAGTGAATTGTTGTGTCTGATGTTGGCACTGTTTGTTATCCAGTGCCTTACTTTTAGCCCCGCAGATGTTCTCGACAGCATTGGCATGTTATCACACCAACTGTCGTTTTACTAGAATTTTGAGAGGATTGTTTAATTCTTAATTATGTTATCAGTTGATGAGTTTTTTTTTTTTTTACTTTAAACAGGACTGATTAAATTATTTTTTTCATATATCACACCACAGATTGCAGTGACCAGAACATGACCGGCTCCTCCGGTGCAGGTGTATCCCCGGCAACTGCTCCCATGGCGATGAGAGACGGAGGTAGCCATGGTGACCAGGAAGGGGTTTCCGGATCGTTCCATCAGAGGAAGCGACGGCGGGTGGTTCGCGGGGGAGATGGGGAGTTATCGAGCGCTCTGGCTGGGTATCTAAGCTGGCAGCAGACAGCAGAAGAGCGCTTCCTCGCTCTGGAGGAGGCCCGGATGCGGCAGGAGGCGCGGGCTGAGGAACGGAGGGAGCAGCAGGAGGAGAGACGAGCGAAGCAAGAGAGAGAACATGAGTTTCGTCTTATGTCCATGTTGACCAGAGTCCTGAACTCGGCCCGTGGGACGGAAGACCAGAGCGCCACCACCAGCAGGGACATGCCCCCTGTGCCCAGCTCCTCACAAACCTTGATACCCAACAGTGCCAAAGCTGTACCCAACATGCTTTGGGGTGATCAAACACCCCAGAACAGCCCGTACCTGTCTCGCCGTGGCAACAGCATGCTGCTGCAACAGGGAATCCTGCGGGAAGGCTACAACCAGTATCATGCCAACAAACACGATGAGATTTCAAACCCTCATGTTAGTCTCTTTGGAAATTCATTATCAGTGTTTTAAAAATGTAATGAAAATGTTGCAAGTTTACATTTTTATTTGCATTACAAATCATATTATCATCAGCATAACAATTTAGGTAACGTTTCTCATGTCATAGCCATAGATGATTTATGTGCTGTCAAATCATCTAACATTAAAGTTTGTAAATATGTAATATAACTTATGTTAGATGCGATTAGTTATCGATTAGACAGCAGATAGATAGATATAGATAGATACCGGTAGATAGATAGATAGATAGATAGATAGATAGATAGATAGATAGATAGATACCGGTAGATAGATAGATAGATACCGGTAGATAGATAGATAGATAGATACCGGTAGATAGATAGATAGATAGATACCGGTAGATAGATAGATAGATAGATAGATAGATAGATAGATACCGGTAGATAGATAGATAGATAGATAGATAGATAGATAGATAGATAGATAGATAGATAGATACCGGTAGATAGATAGATACCGGTAGATAGATAGATAGATACCGGTAGATAGATAGATAGATAGATACCGGTAGATAGATAGATAAAGAGATACCGGTAGATAGATAGATAGATAGATAGATACCGGTAGATAGATAGATAGATACCGATAGATAGATACCGGTAGATAGATAGATAGATAGATACCGGTAGATAGATAGATAGATACTGGTAGATAGATAGATAGATAGATAGATACCGGCAGATAGATAGATAGATAGATACCGGTAGATAGATAGATAGATAGATACCGGTAGATAGATAGATAGATAGATAGATAGATAGATAGATAGATAGATAGATAGATAGATAGATAGATAGATAAGGGAGTATGTATATATTTCCCTTCAAAAGTTTGGGGATAGTAATATTTTTTTTCTTTAATATATATACCGGTATATTTATATTCAGCAATGATGCATTAAATTGATCAAAATTGACAGTAAAGACATTTATAATGTCTCGCAAACCCCAAACTTTTTAATGTAGTGCAAGTATATACAGGTGTAAAATTTATAATTTATTTTTCAAATCCAGACATACACCATCAGTAAATATTTTTATAAATTTTACTGCACAGTGCAGGCCCACATGGTAATAAATCATAGTAATGTATAAGAATTAGTTAGTTAGGAGGGACGATACCTAGTTTAAATTAATAGAAAATTTGATATTTTGAAAATTGAATTTCAAGTGAACATTTCTGTGCCTGGCCTTTTTGTAAAAATTGTAATAATCTTTTTCTTTAACTAGTTCATTTTAAATCATCTTGTAGTTTGACATTAATTTTTAACACACTATTACAATTTCTGTGCCTTTTCAGTATTAATGAATCATTACATATCTGATTTAATGATTTCATAAAATCTGCTTAAATATATGAGATTATTGAGACAAATTACTGCATTTCATGTCAACTACCCATCCCGTCACTTGCTTATTAGCTCAGTCTCTGTCTGAGAGTTCTCTCTTGTTCTGATATTATAAGCCTTGTTATAAAACAAGTCTTGGTTTTAAAGGCACTGCTTTGGTTGACGCAGTGGCCACAAGTCTCTTGGGACTTCTAGGAAATGCATCTGATAATCTGTGGTTTCTCACTTTTTTGTGTGTGTGTGTTTATCTAGCTTCTGCTGTGTGGTAATTTGCTGTTTTTTTAATACTGTTTATTTCAGGGCATTATAAACTTGGGAACCAGTGAAAACAAGCTATGCTTTGACCTCCTACAGAAAAGGGTAAGAGAAGTGATTTACTTGGTTTGCATTCATTAGCGAAGATGCTTTTTCATTTAAAAAAAAATACTGGGCAATAAAGTGGGTGAATAAAACCTGTTAAATTTATGCTTGCACGACAACGATGTAATACAAACTGAACGTTTTTTTAGAGAAGTTTTGCGTACAGCTGATAACGTTGTCAAAACGGTCCCCGTTCAAACGATTCCACAATGAGTGTTTTGAGGGGCTGAAGTTTTGCGTAGTTTGTGCTTGCTGTTTAATAATCATTTGGAACTTTGCAAACTGGTAGCTCCAGTAGTAATGAAACGATTTATCGATTTAACTCTATCATGGAAACTAACTATAAATTAAGCAATGTAATAATTAAGTTGGGATTTATACCTGTATGATATGACGCTGTGGCCACATTGGACCAACAGTTTGGATAATGAATGGATGATTCCGCTGCGGGCGCCATCTTCTGGTCAGACACGGAATTAAAACGGCGTGACTCTCACAGTGCATTATGGGTATTCTCTAGCCGTTGAACGTACATCGGTTGTACACTCGTTTGTAAGGCTACAGAGGACGATTTCGGACACAGCCCGTGTCATGTAAGCACTATCTTACTTTAGAAAAAGAATGTGAACTATATATCACAATATCATGGAGTCTTGAGGATGTGCTATTTTAGCCAGTGAGCAACCACCCAAAACACCCTAGCAACCGAATATTTCTCAGAATGCTTCTCAGAGCAATATAGCAACCGCATACCATGAATAAAAACAAGCTGAATGCCACTGAGCACCTTAGCAACGGCATACCAATGTCCTAGCAACCACCCTATTAAGTTTTGGACATGCAAGTGCCACTTGCTTTGTCTTCAGAAGAATAATAGTGTCATTGCAAAAAGAAAGCCTTTCAAAAATCTTTGCATGCACAAAAATATAAAGAATTGTCGCACTGCCTGGATATCACTTTTCAATGTGTGTTGCATTTTGTGATTCTTGGTTTCTCCGACAGCTGAGTCGACCTGACATGCTTCACATTGACCCTGCTTTCTTACAATACCACGATTGGAAAGGCCACAGTTTGTAAGCTTACATTACCCATAACTGTGTTGAAACTATAATTCCTTGAAATCAAGTGCTTAGGTTTTTATTTCACAGTATTGATGTTCTTTTCCCCCATAGCCTTCGAGAGGAAGTTGCTAAGTTCCTGTCAGATTACTGCCATTCTCCCAAACCTCTAAAACCAGAGAATGTGAGTGTTTTTCTGCTTTTGCACACTATGCATGATATTATTAAACCATCCGTGTTAATTCTGTTAGTCTTCCTCTTTCTTTAGAAAAAGAAAATAAGCATGTGGACTAAATTTCTGTTTTTTTGCAGGTTGTTGTTATGAACGGTTGTGGGTCTCTATTCTCGGCTTTAGCAGCAACGCTGTGTGACCCAGAAGGTGTGAGACCATCTGATCACTACAGAATACAACTGCACTTTTTGTCTTCTCAATCTCATACCTACTACTAATTGCTGAATATGCTGATCTTTCAGCGTCATTGCTCCAGTCTTCAGTGTCACATGTTCCTTCAGAAATCATTCTAAATGCTGATTTGCTGCTTAAGAAACACTTATTATCAATGTTAAAAACAGTTGTGCTGCTAAATATTTGTTTTTCAGGATTCTTTTAAAGAATAGAAAGTCCAAAATATCAGCATTTATTTCAAACAGAAATCTTTTGTAACGTTATAAATGTCTTTACTGTCACTTTTGATCAATTTAATGCATTTTGCTGAATCTAAGTATTTTTATTTCTTTTTTAAATCATACGGACCCCTAACTTTTGAATGGTAGTGTATATTGGCCAGGCTAATTAATCAGTTCATATTTAGCCATTTTGAAATGACTAGCATAGACCAGTAGCATTGGCTGCTTGCCAAATAACAAAATGTTAGTTCTAATTTGTGTTTCAAAATATATTGAAAGCATTGGACATGGATACACCATTTATACAGTATTTACAGACTATTGGATTGATTTGAGAAAATATGGGCATCTTATTATATTTTATTTTTATTTATTAGCTTTTTTAGTAATTGTGTAAACATTGAAATCAAAATTGAGCAAAATTAAACAAAAAAAGTGAGCACATGTGTCTGAATATGTTACCTGATAATGTTTGCTTGTTTTACAGATATAAAAAACAAAGAAGAAATCCACACACCAAACAAGTTAAAAGCCCAAGATCCATCGAGAATTTTTTTTACTGAAGATTCTCATGTAAAGTAGCATTTTCTCAATGGATCTTGGACTTTGAACTTCTTTGGTGTGTGGATTTCTTCTTTTGTTTTTTATATTATGTGAACTGAATCTGTGTTGTTATCTGTGAGTTGTACACATCAGTTTCTGCTTCTAACTCGAAAAAAGCATCAGCCAACCACAGGGGACACATGGAACACCTCTAAATCACTTTTCAGCTCTTGTATTTGGCAGGTTAGACAGTAATTGTTCAGTTAGGTTCAAATAGATTCAATTAGGTTGATAACCATCAGTGCCGGTGACATGACCGATTGCTGATGCGTTTCCTGTCTTGTGCGCTACTCACTGCAGCCTTTTAACTTTTCTGTGTAAGATATCTTCATACAGAAAGTACTTTAGCATTAAATCGACGTTGTTAACTCCATGAAATCTCCCATGTTAGTTTCGCTTTCTTGCACATTCACTCGTCACTCTGCCACTATATTCTCCGTCAGTCGATTTTCTCAGCCGAATGAATTCAACTTCTCCATTTCAATGATTTTCTTTAACAGTGCATCTATCTCAAACACACATCTGTGTTTTAGCCTCACACAGTATACAAATTGAAGGACATCTTTCATATTGTTTTTGCTTGTTTTACAGATGCCATTCTCATCCCGTCGCCCTTCTATGGGGTTATAACGGAGGACGTAGGCTTGTACAGCAGTGTCATACTACACCATGTGCCACTTTATAATCAGGTGCTTAGCGAAAGCTCAGGTGTAAGATTTAATAATGTAACAGACATGTTATATTTTTGTTTCGTGTGGCTATTCTGTTTATCCTTCTCTTTGTATATTTTTGTGTTTGTGTAGCTCACAGGAAGTGATGTCAGACCTTTCCAGCTAACTGTTGAGAAACTGGAGAACTCCCTTAAAGATGCCAAAAAAGAGGTTATTTTATTTTAAGTGCTCCTATTATGCGTTTTCGAAGATTACCTTTCATGCAGTGTGTATTCTGTGTAATATAGCTGTTTGTGAATGTAAAAGGTCTGCAAAGTTTTAATGAAGTGCACGAAAAATACATGTATTGTCTCCCAAAAGAAAGAATAGATTCTGAACTGCCGAAACGAGTCGTCAGTAATTCAAGTCTATCTTCCTGTTACAAACGTATGTAATAATGTAACAAATTTGCATAACGCCAGCCTATGGTCGTCATTGGCTGCCTGTGAACACATCTACTTTGACCCTCAAACTCTGTAGTTGTAGCTGAAGCCTGGAAGAGTTAGGTTTGTGTTGTCAACATGTCGAGAAGGTAATTTTTAGCACTGCAAATCCACTTTGCATGCAGTTCAAAAGGATGAGGACTTGCGTTGGAATTGATATAACCATCGTTATGGTTTGTATCATTGCATATCAAGTGCTGATGAAGATCCAGAGCTGAAATACAGATATGGTAATCGGCGTTTCGTTTCCGACACTCATTGTAAACGGTAGACCAATCACAAGTTCACAACAGACTGGGTCGTCTGACCAATCAGAGAAGAGTAGGCTCTCGGAAAGGAGGGATATATAGAGACTGAATCTTCGAACAAACCATTTTCAGACTCTGAGAAATGTGTTGATGTGCAATGTTTATTATTAGAAAATGAAAGTTTTTTTTTTAAACCTTTAATGTATCCATAACAGTTAGGAGCCTTTCAAATACATAATAAAGACACTTTAACTTAAAGATACAAACAAATGTACACACTTAAAACTCATGTATGAATCTCTAAAAATTGTATTTTCTTTATATAGGGATTGAACATCAAAGCCCTTATCCTGTTAATCCCCCAGAATCCACTTGGAGAAATGTACTCGTCCGAAGAGATGACCAGCTTTCTACAATTTGCAAAAATGTGAGTTCAAACAGTTTCTCACAAGCATTGAACTAAAACAATTAGATGTGTTTGACTTGAAGCGCCGCAGACCAATCGGTGTATGACATCAAAGTACAGTGAGAGCGATTCGAAAGCATATGGAGCCGTCTGCTCTCTAATCGCTCTCAACTGTGCTTGACATACACCGATTGGTCTGCACAGCGCCCTTCAAGTCGAACGCACTAGAGGTCGACCGATTCATCGGTTTTGCCGATGTATCTGTGCCTCTAGTTGATTGGTGGAACTCGTTATCGGCAAAAATCCACACCGATAGTTTTTCTGGGTTGCGTCCGTTGCTGTCATTATACAGTACGAGCGCGCTGAGAAGAGACTGCTGGCTTTATGCAGAGCGAGAGCGGCCTCTATAGGACAAATAACAAACTATCACTGGCTGAGTTGTTTACGTTAACACGTGAGGCTGTGCGCTGCACAGAGAGAACACATTGTACTGAGAGCGCTGACACTTCGCATCGCGTCAAAACATCGACAGCGAAACGGTATGAATACAGAACACTAAAGTACATATTACCATATCGTTATAAAGTAATTAATTTGTTGATTAAATGCTGCATTAGCAGAGAAAGAACAGCAGTATGTTTTTCTTCGAGGCTGTGAGGACTCTAACATAGTACTTAGGCGGTTTAAACAATGTGACAAAAACACACGCAAACCTGACCCAAATGTTTTATGTCGCAGTTACCATCTATTTGCATTAGTTTGTGTCCAGCTGGTCACTTTTATGCATTCATTAGCCAGCGAGGTTGCATATTTAAAGCTAGTGACGTGATTGCTTTCTCAACATTGATATGTTCATGTAGCCGACAGAAACTTAAACAAATCAGAAACGCATTCGATTTAAGTTTTTATTTATTTATTTTTTATCACTACAATAGATTGTTATTTTGATTGGATAAGTCAAGTGTTCATAAAGTGAGAGACTATACATGCAATATAGGTCTAAATGTATTCAATTTTAATGGCCAGCTTTAAGCATGACTTTTTGGAATTATATGAAATGGTAAAACTTTATAATAAGATTCCATTTTTAGCATTAACTAAGGTTAATAAAAGTTGTAGAAGTATTCATTGTTAGTTTGTTAATTTCAACATTTACTAATACATTTGAAATCGAGTTTTAATTCTTATTTGAACTGTTATTACCTTAGTTAATGTACTATTAAATAACATGAATGATAAAGGTACAATTGTATTGCTCATTAATACATGCAGTCAAAACGTATATTGTATATTGCATAATGCATATAGTTCATGAAAGCTAGCTAATACATCCTTGTTAACAAATGGGACTTGCAAAGTGTTACCTATGAAATTTACTTATGTTTCTAGGTTATAGCTCTCGACCTCTAGTTTTAACTGAAAGCAACTTGCACTGGTATATCTTAAAATATGTCAGTGTTATTGTTTTGTCTCAAGATGCAAACCAGTAAAGTTTTTTCAAAGGTATGTTTATTAAAGCTACTTAACCCATTTGTGCCGGATGCTGCGCGCCGAAACATTATATCTAGCGCCGGTTACTGCGTTGCGCAACTCTGAACCTCCTGCCGGAGGCAGCATTTTGTATTCGTCATACTTTAATGACACGTGCAGCATGTAACACACTGTCATAGGTTCAAATACACACGAGGTGGGTCTTGTTGAGTTTTCAAAGATATAATTTAAATATCTTTATATAAGAATATTATATAAGATATAAATGATAGAATTGATTTATATATAATTAAATATTTTTTCTTCCCCATATGATTTTGAGAATTTTTGAGTTATGTTAGTGCTAAGGGATTTCATGTTTCTAAGTGCTACAGAGGCTTAGATATTCAGGTTTTGGTAGACGTTGACAATTTTTAGTATTTTTTCAGAAAACCCTCAGGAGATAAGGACATTTATCCAAGAATAACATAGGTTTTTATAGGCGTTTTTAGCAGGCGTTTTAGGAGTAAATGGGTTAAATGCCCTAATTGAACTTGGGCCTAATCCTGGCTTAATGTAAACCCTGTTTATTGACGCTTAGTGTTTTCAGATCTTTGATATCTGGAAGCCAGTGAAATTTCGTCAATATAAAAATAGAAAATGATCACACTTTATTCACCCTTATTCCGACCTTGGTCTTTCTTTTGTGTAACGCAACAGCTGTTTTTAAGAATGTTTATGAAGTTCTTTGTCCATATAATGAAAGCGAATCGTGAGAGCAGGGTCAAAGTACCACCAGGCGAATCAAATATAGAAATTAGACCGTGTGGGTGCTGCTCTAGTCACTTTATATTTTTGTAGTATGTAAAACGGCATTCATCAAAACTTCTTTGAAGGTTTCGAACAACATGAGGATGAGTAAACGATTTAAAGAAAATCTATTTTAATTTTTTGGTTGGCTAACTAACTGGGTCTCTGATCACACTTTGTTTTCCAAATGTTTTCATATGCTTCATTAAGTTGCACATTATTGATGAGAAATTGCATTTGTGTTCACGCGTGTCATTTGAATTTTCATTTCTGGCCTCAACTGCACTCATTTACTCATTTTTTTCTCTCTCATGCTCCAGGCACCAGCTTCATGTGATCATAGATGAGATTTACATGCTCTCTGTGTTCAGCGAGACGGACACTTTTCGCAGTGTTCTCAGCTTGGACGGGTGAGAGACATGCACATATTATTTCTGTGTTTTGTTCTAATTTACTTAGTCTTGCGTATATTTATCTGACATGCCCTTTGCTTAAATTGAAGCATACATCATTAGGTGTCAAGTTAAATTGAATCTTTTAATGAATTCAAGTCAAACCACTTAAAATGAAAATGTTGTCCAAATGAAAATTGAAGGATTATTTTAGTCTTTATTGTAATGTCAGAAATGGCTGCTTTTATTCAGGGTGCATGTGAGTGTGTTTGTATTAATCTTCACAAACTACACACGTTTCCACAGGTTGCCAGATCCGCAGAGAACCCATGTTATGTGGGGCGTCAGTAAGGTAATTTGAACGGTCAGAAAAGCCTTTCCTCAGATTATTGGCATTGCAGCACTGCATTCAGACTTTCTGTTATGTACAAATATAGGACTTTGCAATGGCAGGGATGCGAGTTGGCGTGGTCCACTCGGAGAACAGAGATTTGGTACAGGCCCTGGATCAGCTGGGCGCCTTCCACGGAGTCCCGGGACTCACACAATACCAGATGGCCCAGCTTTTCCGAGATAGAGGTACACACATTTTTTCCCCTTGCATTGTTAACATTTTCCTTCTATGGCCGATTCACAGTTCCCATATTTTCTTTTCTGTCTATTATGCAAGATTAGTATTAGTTTGTCCCGATCACATTATTTCAAAAGGATAGTACTGTTTCTGGTTGTTTATTCCCCATGCTTTTATGGACTTAACCCTTTGTGCTAAATGCAAGGGCTCTCTTTTTCTGTATTAAAAAGTTATTTATGCTGTTGTGGAATTCCAAAATTTTGCCAGACTGGCTTAGTTCTCCAAGTATCTTGACTACTGGTCAAAAGTTTGAAAATTGTCTCTCTATCAGCATATTAGAATGATTTCTGGAGGATCATGTGACACTTAAGACTGGAGTAATAATGATGCTGGAAATTCAGCTTTGAAACAGGAATGAATTGCATTTTAAAATGTCAGCCTTCAAGCTTCCAAAATGCACCATAAAAGTATAATTAAAATGGTCTATTTGACTACATTAAAAGCCTTCTAAGTCCATTAATATACCAAAATATAACACATTATTTCCTAATAATTTTTCCTTCCAGTGGGCAATTAACCTGTGCTACTGGATCATAAGTCATTGAGTTGAACTCAAGAACCATAAGAGCCTAATTCATGAACAAATCCTTTAGACTGATTCATTGACAAGATCTGACTCCAAAGAATGATTCGTTCACAACAGCAAATGACTAAGGGAGTTTTCTTGCCGTTTCCAGACTGGCTGAATGGTGAGTTCCTCCCGGAGAACAGACGCAGGCTAAGAGAGGCTCACATCTTCCTGACGGAAGAGCTGAAGAAACTGGACATACCTTTCCTGCACAGGGGTGCGGGATTCTTCATCTGGGCAGATTTGAGTAAGGTGAGGTCACAGGGGGCGTTTACACTACAGAATAACTTCTCACGGCACGTTTAGAACAGATGTCTGCATCTAAACTCTTTAAAGTTCAACAAGTTTGTGTGTGATGTTTGTGTAGTATCTGAAGGAGAAGACGTTTGCTGAGGAGCTGTCTGTGTGGAGGTGTTTCCTCAAGCACAGGGTTCTGCTGAGCTGCGGTCAGGCCTTCAGCTGTAGGTCTCCAGGCTGGTTCAGAATCATCTTCACTGATCAACAGCACAAACTACAGCTAGGTTTGTTGATCAATCTCATTTCCATTTTAGTTCCGGTCTTCTTGTAGCATCTTATGTAGTTTGGGGGAGTGGGGTAAGATGTTGTCTTTTTTTTCTTTTCTTCATGTGACCATTTTATTTATTAATATTAATAATGATAAAATTATTAAATAACAGGGTTCGTACAAGGTGCTTTGACTTTTTGAAGTCCTGGGAAACCCTTGAAAATAGCCATATTTTTGAAGAGGTACTTAAAAAGTGCTTGGATTATTGAAAGACAATATATATGAAAGTAGTTTAATTTGTTCAATGAAAAATATTTTCATACAAAATTATGTTTTCTGATATAGATATGAAGACATTTCGCATGACTATGACCTATTGCTCATATAAATATTCGACACGGCTTTCATTCTTCAGGTACATTATATATTCATGACAAAAAAAATCAGTTTGAAAAAGGAAAGCGATGCCTTTGTCATAGTTATCCTTTCAATGGTTAAAGTTGCCACATTATACTCTGCTTTATTTGTACCTTTTTGTTTCATTAGTATATTTTTATTTATCTGTTGACCTTTTTATTTGAAAGATAAGAAGGTATCCATAAAAAGTATCTGTGGGGTAAAGTGTTTCACAGGGTTTGGGGTAAACTGTGCCAGGGACTAAACTAATAGTAAGTTTTGACTCCAAAGCAGGAAATACTATGACAAATTAATATTGCAGATTGATGAAAATCGCTTTTGACTTTAAAATATTCTGAATAAAAAAAACATTTCCTAATTTATCAAAATGCAAGTGTTGTGCAGCAATTTAAATAAGTGGCATAGCTTACCCCAAACTATCTGACATCGGCATTAATTCTTCTCACATCACTGTTCTTCAGGTGTGCAGAGGATTAAAAACGCATTAGAAGAGCTTCAGGACTCTTCGATGCTTGAAACACGGGCGACAGACAAACGGGATGACGGCAGCGGGACAGCGAGGAGGGAAGACGCTAAGACAATAGATGAGTGCAAAGACCAAACACTCAAGACCTCAAGCGTTCAAACCAAACCTGACACTGTGCACATTAAGGCAGAGCCCGTCTCATTGGCTGATGAGAGCATTGTGATTCTAAATGGCCAATCCGGCATCCGCTCTGAGAGTCTGGACTCTCTGATTGGTACTCTGCGGCAGCAGATCCGCTCGTCTGATTGGCTGGAGAAGCACAAGCCTGAGCTAGCTGCCGGAAAGGACCCAACGCAATTGGATGTTTTCACAGACCTGCTAGAAAAAGCCAGGAAATAGTGACAGTTGGTAGAAACAAGTTACAATACAAATACCTTTTAAATGAATGATATGTTCACCTTATGTACAGTTTAAAGACAAAGTCTGTTATTGCAGAAACGGCACCACTGCGAACCCTGTAATTAGAGATTGGAACAGAATTGTGGAGAGTCACCGCAGCAGTAAAGGAAAGTGTTGTTATTCTTGGATGTGTTTTTATACTTTAATTATTACCTTGGCTGTCACTGTAATTGGAAACTGGCCCTTTAATTGAGCTCAAATCAAATTCTAAGTACCGTATCCAATCTGTTGTCTTTAAATTGATTTAAAGGGGTCTTATCATAAGGAACCAATTTTATTTTTTTTAAATACAAATATATTGTAACTTTCAGAACCTAAAACTTGCTTCTCAGTGTTATTTGCTGCAAAAACAATCCCATTATTAATTTTCCTCCTAAAATATCAAAGAAATCCTTAAAACAAGAGGAATTTACTTAAACGGATAGTTCACCCAAAATAATTGTCATCACTTACTCACCCTCATGTTGTTGCAAAAGAAGATATTTTAAAGAATATCAGTAACCAGACAGTTGATGGGCCCCATTGACTTTCATAGTATTTTTTATTTTTTTTAACCTGTCTGGTTAATGGTATTCTTTAAAATATCATCTTTTGTGTACACAATTACAATTTGTGGGTGAACCATCCCTTTAAGCATCACTGCATATATCATTAATAAAAGTGAAACTGTATTTTTTTGTGCAGCAAGACAAAAGTCAAGACTTAATATTTTATGCTATTGCTTTTCAAGTAAATTTATCCTGTTAAAGATCCCAACATTTGAAACGAGAGACAGATATTTATTTTTACAAGACGCCTGAACTTTTCAGTAAAATTAACAATTTGAGCAAAAAAAAAAAAAAAAAAATCTGTTGCAGCTTTGCGAAAAGACTTTTATTAAATACATTTTTATTGACTAAATGCTGCAAACGGACATGATTAAGTGTCAGAGAGAGTGCAAAATGTAGAAAAAAGAAAGATGAAATGTTACTAACATTATAAAGTGAACCTCAGGTGAAATTATATTGTATATTATGACCCCTCTAAATTGATTTAAATATTTTTTGATTTTGTTGGGAGGGGGAGGGGGGAGCTTTTAAATTGACTAGGCTCTCAGTTTTGGGATAAAAGTTCACGTTTGAAATATTTCTTTACTTTCCAACACTTCTTATCTTCACAAGATGAGTTTGTTACATAAATAACGTTGTTATAAATAAGTTACAATGGTTTTTGACACCATCAAGGGTGTTTTTCAGTTTCTAAGGAAAACATTTTTGGAAGCGGTTTGTTTGAGATCTTCATTGATGTTAAATGTTTAAAGGGCTCCTGACTGAACGAATGAATAAATCGTCAATTAAAATGTTTATGTTAAATTATATTTTCATTGTGTTATGTTTCTCCTTTCCAAAAATCTGGGACCAGAGGCCGCTGTCTCGCATGTATTCGTAAGAATATAGCAAAACTGATCTCAGCTTAAAGAAAGCAAGCAACAGGAAGTAACCGTTTTTAGGGGTTTCCTGTGAGCCCACCTTGCCGGAGAGAGGAGAGCTTTTCTTTCCTGTGCCGTTTAGCCGTTGCCGTGACGACACAACAACTCTTGTGATCACGGTCACTGTGGTTCAGCCTCTGGTGTCACCACTATGACAAGAAAAGCAAAAAAAGTATGAAGTGAGGGGCTGTTTACATAGCCTGGTTCTAATCTCGTACATTTCATTTGTACAGAGAGTCTGGCCTCTCTCCATTGACAAGTGTTAACTTTCTTGAAGGCGGGTACTCTGTTGAAGTTTAAAACTATTGGATCTGCCCAGAGCCACTCTGGATCTGCCATATCCAACGTTTGGTCGTGACGTATGACTCCTCAAACTAGCGCACGACCTCGACGTCATCGTTCTCAGCCACTCCCTCTGTTCGCTGATTGGACCGGTAAAAAATTGACCGGAGAAAACCCAAGAATATACCACACAAACCCAGACGTAGTACTGAAGGAAAAGTACGTAGGAGGGCGGAGCCAGGCTACTGTTAACATGCTACCGTTTTCAACTAAAGACTTTTGATGCATTTTGTTTTTTTGGGGACCTGAAAATACAAACTTACCGGTAGTCGTTTTCACAGATCCACGTGAACGGGATCATTTTGACAACGTTGTCGTCTGTACGTGAGGAATGCAAAGGAAAACTTTTTAGTACATAGTTACTAAAAACGTACCCTATTTTAGTATTGGTTAGTACTGTGTGTGTGTGTGTGTGTGTGTAGATATAGGTGTGTATATATATATATTACACACACACACACACAATATATGTGTGTATGTTATATAGTTCGTGATAGTATTTGTTTTTTATAATCCAGTTCTGGATGTTTGAAGCAAGTATAGTCCAATATAGGCTACACAATCTTCTCTGAGCACTGTAGACTGATTTATAAAATATCATTTTCACTTTCCCACACCTCACTGACTCACAGGGGTTTCGGGTGGAATTTAACCGCTCGCACAACGCGAGCGGTTAAATTCCCCCAGAAACCCCTGTGTTTGTGTGCATGTTTATGCGAGGGGGAGTTTCCATTGCGAGTGGGTCTCCACTGTGGGCAGAGGGAAATCTTTACAGTCTCATATTACAGCATTGCGAGGGGGAAGTGAGAACGTGTCTGTACATCCTCATAAATCTCTTGTTTCTGCCTCGCTGACTCATTTGATATTTGAACGTGAGCAGTCACTGTCATTGAACTTTGTGGAATCAAAACATTTGAATTCATTTTAAAGACTTCACAGCCATTCAAGGTAAGGGAACCCATCAGCGATTAACAACTGTATTGTTTTGAGTTCAGTTTCCAGCTAAAATATCAACTTTGTTCAGTTAATATTTAATATAATATTCAGTTTAACCATTATTTGTTTTGAATCATCAGAGCAATGCAAGGACCAGAACTGGTGGACTCGAGGAGTCGTTTTCGGTTTATTGAATCGATTCTTGGCTTGATGGGCTGTTTGTGTATCAACTTTGCGATCTGGACATCTCAATGGCTGGATGGCAGGAGTCTGTGGTCCTCAAAGAATGAGACCACGCCGGACAACAGCTGGCCCACCGAGGACATTACTAAAGGTGTGTGATGCGTCTGCTTTTCTCACATACCTTCGGGAATGAAAGCGATTCATTCATGAAAGCGAATGAAAGCGAAGTGTCATTCAATATATAGGCCTACATATTTCTGGTCATATTTTATCTTGCATTGGTAAAGAAGTGAATCATGACTGCTAGTGCCCCCTCTAAACCCATGTTCATGACTCCTCCGAAGCTCTTTAACTTGGCTTTGACCTGTCTAAATGCACTTGGGGGACAGAAACATTTCAGTAGCCCTCATGTGGCCCGCATTCATTTTATGCAACCGCTTTGGATCTTATAAACTTGCATTCCATGTGGCTTCTATAAAAGCTACGTTATTAATAATTCATTCCTGTTGCATCTTACTTTTATAGGCCTTTGATAGCATTGCTTTTTGGAGTCTAGAAATACCATACGGTCTGATCATGGGAGCTGAAAGCTTTAGAGGAATTTTGTGGCATTTTTTGCAAGTTTTGACCTGCTGAGAAGAGATTGTGAAAACATCTCCTGAATTTTTCTGAAATTTCCAACGTTGATGTAAAATAATGATATGGTTTTGTGTTGGAGGGGTTTCTACATTTGGTGGGCTGCAGCAGACAGGTTATGAGACGCTGAACTCACAATATTTGCATGTTTTATTAGTTGTAGCCCGTCTGGTTTTCCCCTAAGTTCATTTCTTCTTCAGAACAAGACAACTGAAAACGATGGAGGATGACGTTATGACAGATCAGTTCAGTTTTCAATAGTTTCACAATGTGATGTTCTTCAAGAGCACTCAAACTGGAATTACTTGTCATGGTTTTATGCTGGAGGTTCTTAAAGGGATAGTCAACATTTTGTCTTCTGTGGAACACAATGGAAAATATTTTGAAGAATGCTGTGAACTAAACCGCTTTGGTTCCCAATGGCTTCCGTTATATGGACAACAAAATAATTAATGGAAGTGAAATGGGAGCCAAAACAAACATTCTTTGAAATATAAGCTTTTGTGTTCAGCAGAAGAAATATATACAGGTTTGGAATGACACAAGGTTGACAAAATGATAGCAAAAAAATTTAACATTAACATTACGTAACTGGTTATAAAATAAATATAAAGTGTGTGTGCGTGCGTTTATATAACATTACATACAATAATTTACAAGTCTTTTTTGTATTGAATTAATTATTTCATTTATACACGTAGGGTCCATTCAGTGGAGAATCATCATCATAAATTAATTTAACTCCAGTCTAAATTCAATAACTGTTTAGTTTCTGGACAGGGTCATCCGTTAAATTCAGTGTTTGTATGGTGTACCCCCTTCCATGAGGCCTAGTGAGCAGGTTTTACCAAAGCACATTCGCTGTATATTAAATTCTTGAATATTAAAGGTGTTTTGATGTCCGGTTTCAACAGCTCTGGAGGCTAAAAGAGTGTTTGCTGTGGTCGCTTTCCTGATGTCTGTGAGCTCTGGAGTGCTGTGTCTCATGTTCGCCCTCTGCTGGACGTCTCAGACGGTGCGCTCCTATTCCAACACTCGCTCACTGCTGATGGCAGGCCAGGCGCTTGACCCGACCACCCTCCTACTGCTCACACTAGTACCTACAGGTCAGTACCTCCATATTTAGCTTTCTTTTTGCAATGTAATGCACATGTTTTAACCTTCTCCCCATTTTCTTTTTCCTCCCCACAGGATTTCTCTTTTTTCTTAGCTGGGCGCTTTTCACCCATCAACATATTGATGAGATCAGGGATGACATCACTCGACTTGGACTGTCCTATTGGCTGGGAGTGGTGGGTTGGGGTTTGCTATTGGCTGTGTTCCCTGTAGTCTTCCTGGCGGAGAAGATTGTGGTTCCTGACATCCTGCCGGTGCTAATAGAGTCCACCGATATGTGGTGGAAGGCCCCGGAGGTTGCACACACACGATCGCTCAGTGAAGGCTGCCCTCGTTCACAGCACAAGTCTCATCCTGACTTCAGGAGGTACATGTCAGTGCCTTGAAGGAGAGGAAAGAGGTAGCAAGGAAATGCACAAGAGAAGAGACTCTGGTCTCGTTGCCAAATATATGAGCAGAGCATATGTCTCAAAACGGGTGTCAAGGACCAGGATGAGAAACCTGTAACTGTTCTCCAGGATACGGGACACAAAGCTACAGGATATATTAAGGTTCTGTGCTGGCTTTGGCAGTGGATTCACAGCTGTTCTTGGACGAGGATGCCCCAAAATGTGTTTTTTACACATCAGTTCACGATCTAAGTGTGAAACAAAGTTGAAAGGATCTTCAACCGATTATTTCTCCATAACTTTTCATTGTCAATGAACGAAATATTTTCTTTAGGGAGGTCAACTTAAATGCATGAGTTTAAATGCATTTTGAATCGATTCATTGCATCTAACATAAAATTGTGTGTGTGTATATATATATATGCACAATTGATGCAATGTCAGTTATCTTTAAAAAAAACACTAAATTTGTTTTTGCAAGCGTATAATAAAGTGATGTATAGCAATAATTGATCAGCGTAATGGCTGAAATAGATTGCGATGGGAATCGTTCGAGCAGTGTACTGTTATGGTTACCTCGAACACATTCTGCGATACCTAATAATAAACGATCTGAATGACTAATTTCATAATTGAAGCATTTGAAAAAACGTTAGAATTATAAACGTTCTTCTACAGAATACAAGACACACTTTAAAGATCCACCTTTTGTTCTATCTAATTTGCAAGTTTGCAGTTGTGATCGTTTAATTCCAGTGTGTTTTACAGGATATCCTGATTCAAATAGTCTCAAAGCACTTTTATACTGCTAACACTTAATGTGAGGGACTCCCAGGTGCTAATGCAGAATTCAACACTACTTGATTGTGCTACAGTTGATTTTTAAATTTTTTGTCCATCTCTTTTCTTTAAAAAAAAAAAGTGCCAACAGTGCTCTCTACTGGTGATAGTACAAAGAGCATCATGTCTATATAAACTCTTTTAACTATTCTTTTTGTACTTTTTTTTTATTTTTTTTTAATAAATGAAATGTATACATTGAGTCAGTGTCCGTTTATCTGTCTGGTGGTGGGGTCAAACATCTGAGGCCATTAGAAGCAGTTATATTTTGTATTTAAATAAGTTTTCTGATTTGTATGCATTTTCTTTTTGTTATATTATTTTTGCAATATTTTATATAAATATAAAATATTAATTTATATATATATTTTTTCCTATTTAGCTTCAATTTATTTCTGTTTGTTTTAGTAAATCAACCTAAACTTATTTAGTTCAGTTAGTTATTAAAGGAACATTTCTAATTTTCATTTAAGTGTTTAATCTAATATGTATTTCTTATTTTATTTAAGCTTTATTTTCATTTTTATTGAATTTATATCAATTATTTCGATGCCATGTCTATTGTTTCTATTAAAATAAGCTAATTTGTGACATTGACCATCTGACTAATAAAAAAAAAAAAACTTGTATGCAGATCATAATTCATACAGTGAAACATCAGTTATGTTCTAAGACTGAGGTCATGCCCTCTGTCATTACGCTTTTCATGATCACCAAAAAACAAGATGGAGAGCTTTCTGAACCTGTAGTGTTTACATTCTGATCCCACCCTGGTCGAGATGAATGAACTGGCTGTGTTAATTGTGCATTAATCAGGTGCGGGTCTAATTAAAAGGCAGTTCCGTCCGTTTAGCAGTGCTTAATGAGTTTGTTATTATATCCACAGAGAATTGTTTTTTTAATTTACTATCAGGAAAGCGATTAATTGGCCCTCAGAACAGAACTCGAGTGTCCTTGAAGGTTGTGACGCCGGGAGATTGAGAGCACACCGGTTGACATCGACGGTTCCCCGAAGGGAGTATAAAAGCAGCTGTGTGTGTGGAAGGTGTGTGTTCTGGATGCAAGAAGCCACTTAAATGATCGTTTGAGGAGAATTTCAGTGCAGTGCAACTGTCATAGCAGGGGAACCCGCTGTCCACAATGCTGACATGCAGGTGTGCTCTTTTTCTGCGATGTAGGCTATGCTTTTAAGTGTTATCTATGATTATTTGTTCCCAGGCTGGGACCTCTTTTTCCACTTAAAACGGCTAACTTTAGCCTGTGTCCCCGTTGGTCAGGGCATAGGCCTACTGTTCAAAATTAACTTCTGATTATTACCTTATAACAGACAGCCAAAGTTCCTAGTTACTACAAAACTGTACTGTGGTTATTTGGTCCTTGTTCCCTGCAAAGACTTTGTATTCACTTATTGGTACATACGACAATGTCATAAAATTATTTCTGACACATAGGCTACAGGTGAAACTCAAAAAAAATTGAATATCGTGCAAAAGTTCATGTATTTCGGTAATTCAGGATTATGATTTACAGCTTATGAAAACACCAAATTCAAAATTAGAATATTGTGAAAAGGTTTTCATAGCTGTAAGCCATAATCATCAAAATTATAAATTGAAATATTGTAAATGAAATATCTCACTTTGCATGTAATGAGTCTATATAATATATTAGGTTCACCTTTTAAGTTGAATTACTGAAATAAATGAACTTTTGCACGATATTCAATTTTTTGGAGTTTCACCTGTACTGTTTTCATTTGCATGTAAGTGTTAGTAGCCTAGTTCAACTGTGCAGATGCAGCATATGTTGCTGTTTTTAAACACTCACTGTCACAAACTTGTCAATGCACAAGATGTTGTAGGAAATAATTTATTAAAATAGCATGCATACTGTTAGAAACGGTATCCTATAATCGAACTCCTGCAAAATAAGTGCTAGCAATGCCATTGTGTGTATTTCTATATCGTTATTCTGAGATTTCAAGTCGGAATATCTCAGATCTGACTTTAATGGAATGCATCAAATTGCTAACTATGGTACTTTGGAGAAATTAGTTTAATTAAACTGAGGGATTGCATTATATTGATGATTAGAATCATTCTAGTTCTATATTTGTCCATAAATAAAATATATCTGTGTTCTGCTTGTAACCTCACTCAGTAATTGGTTGGAGGCGGCCATTTTAATGCCAGGATTGATTGGCAGTTAGGCCACGCCCACTTGCTCAGCATGTGTTGCTACGTGAGGCCTCAGCCCTGGCGACACTCTTGATATCAATTAAAGCCCAATTAGGGAGCCATGTTCAGCTAATTATGCTACGCTTCACATTCCCAGAATAAAGTGAGCGTGTGTTTACTGAGATAAATAAATAAAGACACAGGCTGCCAAGGCGAGCCGACCTTAATCAGATTTTCAGTGCTTTCTCTCTCCCTCTGTATGTGTGTGTGTTTATTTTTTTCTACTCTGTGCTGGAAACAGGTGTAATTATATGACATCGCCATTTGGTGACAGTGTTGTAACGTGTCTTGTGTAAAGGTACCAATTCCCGGTCTCATTTCTTCCTATTTGAAGAATAATGAAATCAAGAAGGTTATTTCATGCAGAGAGGTTGTTTGCATGTATGTTTATGAGTAGCGAAAGAGAAAAAAAAGTGTGCCTACACCTGTGGACTGCTTCATCTGTTCAGACAAGCACATTTGGACAAAATGTCTCCTAAAAACCAAACAGTTTTCAGTATTCTGTAATATAATAAATATTCATTAGGTTTTTTTTTATAAAATGTCTTCAGCCTGGTGTAATTGGACTTTTATTTATTTTTAAATGATTTACCAGGCATGCTTTCAGCTTAAACCGCAGAGTCAAACAACAAGACAGCCGATTCTAGATAAATTGGTAAGAAAAAATGACGTGATTGAGAGATGGAAAGAGGGAAAACCTGATATGACAGAGGAGATGAGTGTAAAATAGGATAAAATCCATTGAGTGTCACCTTAAATTTGGATTATATTTGACTACCTGTCTCCCAGCAGGCCCTTGTTCCCCCGCTAAGATGGACTTTGAAGTACAATTCACTTATTATTTGCAAAAATCCTCTTTAACCTCCTTTCTTGTCTTTCTTAACAGATTGTGTGCGAGATGAGGCTAGTTCTTCCACTTCGTGTCCTTGCTAATGGTTAATCTTGTCTAGCCTTAGACTTGAAATCAATCTATGCCTGTGAGACTGGCCCCTACATTGGTCATTTTTATGACTTGTCTTATGTAAGGTGTCAGGCTGATCATCTACACCACTAACAGCTGTTATTGATCATACTCGTTTCTTTTTAGCACACTAAAGCTTTATTATCTGGAAGTGGGGAACCAGTGGAAGAGCTTTGGGATTGAGCTGGGACTATTCCACCAACAAAACCAAATCTCAATACGTCACGGTCCTCAATCTGTCACCTGGATTTTTTGTCATCGGGGGAGTAGAGTAGCTACTAGAGTAGTCAGGTGCTATTACATACACTTTTAGCTAATAGTTATTTACAATAGTTAAAACGATAGTTACGCTGGCCATTTTTTTTCCAAATGTGAACTTCATGATAAAATGTGAGTAGCAAGACTGTCACAATGCCTCACACCTCTTTTCGAACATGATACATGATTTAAAGTATCATTCATATCCGTATCGCTGCACAAGTGAACGGTTACTGTTGGAAGTTAGCAATGATAGCTATGATTGCTCTAGCTAGCTAACAGAAATCGTGAGTTTTAAAGAAATTTGTTGTTTTGACTTTGTGTTTTGATGAGCGAGAAAAGCTTGGTACGAAGACATTTCTACCTAAAAATGCTGATTAAGGATTTGTTTAAAACCTCCGTGCAAGTCCACTGACAACTGCTTGTATTAAAAGGATCTAAATCAGCTTCCTGGTACATATTTTCAGTGCTGGCAGTATTTTCTTTTATAGGCTTTTTGATGGGACCGAAGCATCCTTACACAGCAGAAAAGCTTTCTGAAATGTGTAACTTTGCCAATAAATTGAAGTTCAGGCCTATCATTGTCACATGGTCTCAGGAAAAAGAAAGACATGGTCAGAACTAGCTCTTATACAGTACGTTTTCCTCTTGTGGCTTAAAGCTATCTTTGACAAATGACTAGATATTCAGGAGAAAATGTGAGTTGTGCTAATGTAGCTGTTAGTATGCCATAAGTGATTTTTAGCATGTTGTTATGCAAGGTGTTGCTTACTGGTTAAACGTATATAGACACAAATCTTCGTTCAATGCAGTGCAAAGGTTGCAGGCCTGTTTGGTAGGCTGTGCAGTTTTGTACTGTTGTTGCGCTAACAAACCTTAGCGCTTAATAGGGTAATTAGGTTCAATTAAACCCTAGGCTAATCTTATTCAGGTTGCTATAGTTATAAACATTTCAACTGTTTAGCTCACAGTGACATTCTCTTGAAACTGTTGTAGAAAAAAAACTGACGTAAATGTTCATGCTAATACCCACTATACCACTAAAAATACAAAGTTGTTGTGTTATGAATTGCTATGACACATTTTTAGGGATGCAGTTTGGCATGAAAGCAAGCTCGTGTTGCTAAATCAAGCTTAAGCAGAAGCTGACAGAAAGCTAGTGGTAAAAAGCCTACTGCTGAAAATGCAACTTTGTGGTTATGAAGTGCTATAACGTATAGCTAAATGGCGTGTGTTGCTAAATCAAATTTGTTTAGTGTATGGCAGATGTTATACCGCTAAGAATGCTTTGTGTTCTGAATTGCTATGATGTACGAAAGCTAAATCAAGCTTTCTTGGCAGAAGAAGACAATTTACGCTAAAGGTCACAACCGCTATAAATGCAACTTTGTTGTCTAAGGCTATAGTACATCATAGCAATTCTTATCTAAATCGCTTAGTGTAAAAGCAGACAGTTACGTTAAAGCCCATTATACCACTTAGAAAGAATGCAACATTTTTTTATGTTATGAATTGCAATGATGTATCTAAATCAAGCTTGCTTAGTCTAGAAGCGGAGTTTATGCTAATGCCTGTTCTGTTGTGTTAAATTGTTCTGACACATTTCAGAATAACACTGTGAAATCAAACTTGCATAGCTAGCGTTCGCGTTCATATCATAAATGTTTCAGTGCTGTATATACTGTACATCCAAAAAGGCTTATGAATTTCGTAGAGTTGTAGTAGTTGCTATTAGCTAAGATTGTATGCGATTAATTTGACTCATCCACAAGCATGTGGATACAGGATAAATCAGAGCTGTGTGCCATTTCTGACACTCTTGTGCTAACCTCAGCTACTCTCTCAGTTGTTGCGTGTTTCCATTCTGAGTCAGCTCACTTCAAGATTGTCTGTTGCTAATTGTGAAGGACAGCTTCATGACAGAGAGTGGGCGCTGTGGGGCGCATCTGCGGCGGATAAGTGTATGAGCACGTGGGCGTGTTTTGAAATGTGCATTGCTGATAATCAGCTCAATAGCGAAGAGATCGAGTATAGCTCTGTACTACGTGTCACTCGTCTGTTTTACATCTGTTTGACTGCAAGGTTTTGACGTTTTTACCCAGCAAACACAGAATGCTCCCTTAATGTTAGTATTTAGTTTCCGTTTTTTTTTTTTTGGAGAACCAAATAATAACATTCTAGGAACCGTTCTTTTTATAAAAAAAATTCTAGCGACGCAGTACTCGAGTCGTACCCGTAATCTCAGGGAGCCGAGGTCACGTTGGGAACCGAGGTTACGTTAGTAACCCGAGTAAACTGTAAAAAAAAAAGTCATGATTTGTTCTCACAACCTTTTATCTTTTGTTAAATCAACTTAGATAATTAATGTGATTCAGATAACATAATATTTTGAGTGTCCATTTATTAAATCAATATCCTTCATTGTATTAACTACAATTTTTAATTTCAATGAACGTAAAAGTTTAAGGCAACCAGGTAACTTACTTTTTTACGTTAAACCAACAATAACTTTTTACAGTGGGTGTATTGACTACCATTAATTTATCTATCTCTTTATTGACTAATTATAATTAATATAGATATGAGAGTAAATATGATTTCGGAGAGATTTGACACCCTTATTGAAGAGAACCTAACCTAACCCTAATCATGAAATTATTGTGTTTACGGACCAAAATAAGCATGTACTGATGTACTGATATCCTACTTTAAAGGGGTGGTATAATGCCCTTTTCACAAGATGTAAAATAAATATCTGATGTCCCCAGAGTGTGTGTGTGTGAAATTTTAGCACAAAATACCCCACAGATATTTTTATATTGCATGGAAAAGTTGTCACTTTTTGAGGTTTTGCAAAAACGCACCATTTTGTGCCTGGCCCTTTAAATGCAAATGAGCTGCTGCAGAGGGTGGGGTTTCAAGAGCTCGCGTGTGTTAGCAGCTGCGATTACCTCACGCAGACACACTAAAATGACAGAAACTGTTCTGTCTTTAATGTTAAAACGGAGTCAGACAAAGATGGAGACTCAAGAATAAGTGACAACACGTAGAATGCAACATGACGTCTCTGAATGGTTAGTTGATGAATTTATGTTGTTGATGTGGAGTTAACTATCTTCAATTAGCATATTATGTCATGGTAATCTAAAAATAGCTCCTATAGGAACTGTTGTGAGATGCACACAGAATGACTTTCTATTGCATGTGAAAAGATGGATGCTAAAGTTTGAGCTGACTCACAAATGTACTCTTACAACAACTTGTCCTCTTCTCAACATGGACTGCGTGTTCCCGAACTTCCCGGGGGCGGGGTTTATGTACATTTTAGGGTTGGTGATGTCACTAACATAGGAGGAATGTCGTGTAGTCCCTACCAGCCGTTTGTTGTAGTCCTTTTCTTTAAAAGCAAATATATTCCTTTACTTTGAACTTTGAGCGTTGTAACTTTGCAGATATTGTTTATGCTCAAACAGCAACATTACACACTAACTAAAGTTAGAAAAGTGAAATCATACTCAACCACCCCTTTAAGTCAAATGATTATTTATTTATTTTGAATGTCTGCGAATAAATTTCATATAAAAACCATAGATTGTGTTGGAAGTCTGGAGGAAATAAAGGAGCGTTCTGTGAACTTTAGAATAACGTACTATAAACCAAAAACTACCGCTCTATTTCCGTTAAGAACACTTTCCTGGCTAACCAAAAACAAACCTTAAAAAAAGCACGTTCTGGGGACCAAAAATTGTCAGCTGGTTACTCATTCCAAACACAATTTTGTCAACTTGCTTCATTTCAGAGGCCTAGAGACATGTTTTTTATCAGACAGGCAATGCTAATCAGACAGACAGGCTAGGGTAAGGCAAGCGACAAATCTCGTCTACCGTGATAGTGTATAAAAGGATTTGATTTGTAGTAGTGTAGCCAGAGATTATATGTCAACTTGACTCCGAGAGTGGCTGCAACATGGCCAGCACACGCTCCTGGCATTACATACACATACCTACACCCACGCAAACATGTATACTGTTGATTATCGTCCGCCGTTGTGTCAGCTGTGTCACTTTGGCCTGATCTCGGAAGCTGCTTACCACAAATCAAATCTATTTCAGCCACCTATTTCAGAATAAACAACTCACACTTTCCTCCTTCATCCATCAGCTTAGTGGAAGAGAATGAAAAGCCATTTCTATTAGAACGATGCGCTCCCCAGGGGGGCCGAGAGAGGAAACAGGAAATGTAGAGAAGAAAGTGGGAGACAGAAAGGGGAAGAATGGTTTCCTTCCATCATTACAATAAGTGGCTCATTTTTGCAGTGCGGTTGTAACAGGAAGCATCGCTTCAATAATTGTACCACTGTCAGCAATGTGGAGTCAAGACAAACTTGCCATGATTCATCAATCCTCTGAACTCATACAATACCATTCCCAAGATAGCCTCCCTATGAACGGAAAATCACTTTTTCTCCCCACTCTACATTAATGTAACTCTCTCACATTTGCAGATTTTATTTTATTTTTATACTTTAAACTATATCACAATTAGCTTTTATTTTTTAGTTTTTTTTGTTCTTTTAATACTTACTTTTTTATACTCTCTGAGTTTTTTTTTTATCAATATAGTTGGTCTAAAATACTACTTTTGTGTCTTTTTTTATACTCAAACTCCACTTTTTTTTAAATTTCAAGATTAAATTACCTAAGCGGCTATGTACATTAACTTTATAGTGCTATATACTCTTACTGCATGTCTCCTTTTTAGTTC
Organism: Phoxinus phoxinus; assembly: GCF_949152265.1. Lineage (NCBI taxonomy): Eukaryota > Metazoa > Chordata > Actinopteri > Cypriniformes > Leuciscidae > Phoxinus > Phoxinus phoxinus. The sequence goes on from NC_136900.1 coordinate 11,909,910, forward strand.
TCTATTTTTAGGTTGATGCATAAATGAGAACTCTGAGCAACGTTTGAGCAATGAAATCTTCCTCTGGGGTGCCACAAAGCGGCCCGTTCCTGAGTCCTTCACCCAGCATCTGCTCGGCTTCTCCGTCTCTGATCGACTGCCACGCTGTACCCATCAGCGGCCGCCATATGCTATCCCAGCGGCCATCTCTTGCTGTAAACAAACAATATATTTTGACAGATGCTCACTTGCCACGATCTCAGGCCCTGCCTGACCATATCGCCGTGCTCTGGACACAGTTCTGTGCTCTGACAGGTGGACCCTCACCCCTCCTTCCTCCTGTATAATTACAGAGCGAATAGATTTAAAGATCAGACTGTTTAAGGTGGCCCTGAATTAACAGCTGTCAGGGGGTCTATTGTCTTCATGGCTGCGGTGTGACACCAGCGCCTCTGAAAAGGCCACAGCAACCCTGCCATTTCTCATAATAGACTTTTTGTTAAAGGACAGGAAAATAATAAGCAGGCTTAATCGCGGAAAGCGGATGTCGTTTGTCACTCCCGCAGAATCAACTTTGGAGGGACAAACGAGGTTCAGTCGTGATGACGAGACAGGGCTGCTCTTTTCATCTTTTCATTCTCACACACAGACAACCGGAACACAACGACAGCCGTTTAGTATATATGTATCTATCGGTCTAACTACAGGGTTTGGAAAGGTATAGGAAAGTATGGAATTTGATATCAGTAATTTCCACGTCTGGAAAAGAATGGAAAAAAGAAAGCAGAGTATGGAACAAATATTTGTATTTCAAGACTATTGCTATTTGATCCTATTTAGTTTTTTCTAAAATAGAAAATTAAGAATTTAATGAAAATAAATGATCACACAAGATGTTTTTATGGCAACTGTTTAGTGACTCTTGATTGTCAAACACAATAGAATGAAGTCAAGGTGCACTTTTTCATTATGCAAAAATGCAGGTTATAAGCCTATTTGGTTTTCTTTTCATTATATTCTTAGCACTGTATTACAAAGCCTGTAAAATGACCTTTGCAACAAAAAAAATATGTATACAGACTTTCATGTGTGCACGAGAAACCATTAAACTTAGCATATATGACAATGCACACTGAGCCACCTATTGCGCCATCAGCCCATTTCACGGTGTGGTTTCTTGGCCGCCACAGAGTATGCGTTAAAGCAGATCTATGGTCTTGGAAATATGACATACTGCCTCTACGAAAGCCAGATTTTGAACACATTTTTACAGTACTCGTCTTTTTTATAGACCCTTGAAATTGCCAAATAAGACAATGCACACAGCCGTATTTGTGCTATCAGCCCATTTCGTGTCATGGTTTCAGAGGATGCGTTAAATTGGACATTAGCCCTTGATATTAGAGGTACTACCCTATAAGGAAAGACAAATTTGAACAAATAGATCTCTATTAGTTAATGTGCATCCATGCTCTTATTTTCTTACTAGTAAGTTGGCAGTAGGATGCAACTAAGCAAATGGCTTATATAAAACTAGAAATTGTAGTGCGTAAGCACGCAAGAAATTCCCTGATGTGTGCATGTGAATAGTTTCTCAAGGGCACAAGACGTTTCTCGTGTGCATGCAAAAGTCGAGACCCTGATAAAAATAAAAATTTAATATGTATCTGTCAGTCTGTTCGGTCTGTATATCTGTCAAATTTCTTTGTGTGCTGGTAGTTTCAATGTTCACTTTTCTAAGCTTTTCTATTTCAGAAGGCCAGCTGTGTAAACCAGCATTAGTTTGGAATAAAAAGCTCTCTGACAGAGTGTAAAGAAGCAATGATTAAACACAAACCCAGTCGGAGGAGAGACTTTTGTGGGGCTGCGAGTCTCCAGCGGCTGTCTGATCCTGCGCCTCGCTCGGGGGGGAAAGCAGATTTAATTAAATCAGAATTAAAGAGCATTGTTATTTTGATTGAAGACACCCGGCTCCTTTCCCTCCACTCTCTCTCACCCGACTGTCCCGGATTCAAGCTGACGGGGTTTGTCGCTGAAGGTTTACTTGAGTACATAGCGTGCATCTGGTGATCTCCTGAGCACACACGCAAACACATGCAGGTCTTACTACATGTTTGAGGAATACACACGCCATCTTCTCTGCTGTAGATTGAGTCTAATTCTGTATTATTGGATAATGAGAAAAGCCTACACGACACACAGACTGGCACAATGTTAGAAGTTAATTAAATTTCGGTAGAGTGACAGAAAAGAACCTGACAGAACCTGAAGGCAGCGTAAGAAACATCGGCCAGACAAACAATGGCATGTCTTTTTTTTCCAGCCCCCTGTCTACATGGCGTGAGAGAGGCCCTTCAGACCAGACAGAGAGAAAAAGAGGGATGGATGGAAGGACAGTAATGAATAGTGTGTGTCCTGATAATTGTATTAATGATTATTAGGCAGAGCTCAGGGGAAGGTGATGAGAGAGAGAGAGAGAGAGAGAGAGAGAGAGAGAGAGAGAGAGAGAGAGAGAGAGAGTTTCTGTCAGCTAACTTTGACTAATGGCTGTTCACTCGGGGCCACTGCTTGGAATATTAATTTACAAAATAAACTTTAAAGAAGCAGAGAGGGAGTAAAGAAGAAAAAGGAAGGTCTGCGAATAATTAATTTGCTTAACCCCTTGGAACAGGGCCTCATCCACTTTTTTTTAACATATTTTACTGTACATGTTTTACATATTTTAATTGCATGACATTATTGTTTGTGAAGCTACTTTAAAATGATAGCTTTTTAGGTTATATGCTTCTTATAATTTAAAGATGAGTTTTAATAATGAGTGTTATTTCTAGAACCACTATTCAATTGTCAAAATAATTGCCATTTTCAAACAAGGAAGTCGGATATACCCGGAGAAAGACACAGTAGTTGTAGCATTCCCATAGACGGGTGCTTGGTTTTGAAATGTGCCATTTTGGAGACTCAGTTTTGGACGCAATTTATTTTTCCAATCACCGGGTCCGGAAATGCCAATTTACTAATTGCAAATCAGCGAATATCACTGCATACAGCTAAGCTCTTCATTAGCGACTATTGTGAGTTTTTATTGTGAAATTGTGACTTTGTCAGAATACCCTCAAATGGCCAAAATATTTTGCCAACTGAATGTACCAGCAGGGGCTAAGGGCTATGCTAACTAGCTAGACATGCTAAACATTTCCCCCCAAATTATAGGGTTATCATGGTTCCAACATTTCAGTAGTCGTTACCAATACCAGTAAATATTTCAGCATATTCTGACTAACTTACTTACTAGTATCTCTGATTGGCCGTTGCATTCATGTGCTCAACAGATATGGTTGCGATTGGCTACAATGTTCAACGCTTGTAAAAACACGCAATAGAAACCTTTGTCACTCAGAGTGCGCTCAAACAAACACGTCTAGCAGCGCCTATCAGCGGATACTGAATATTCCCGGTACACCAGTAGCTTACTGCAGGAATGCTGGTACCGTTCACAACCCTACCCCAAACAAACAAGTATAGCTTACCGAAAAGGTGTGCTATTTTATAATAGCAATAGGCTTTGTTAGCAGTGGAGCTATACTTCCTAGCACTGCATGGCATTGTGGGATAGGTGTTTACTCTGTGAATGCAGTGAGTTATCCGATAAAGACGGAAAATGGCCGCTTGACGTCATAAAAACATCACATAAATGTCAGAGGATGATAAGCTGTTTAAACCAAGATTAGTGCCCTTTAAGAGATGCGTGTCAATGATCCACCTTCTCACTCAAATAAAGTGTTTTGATTGGTGTGCAGTTCGATTTTGCCCTCTGCGTTGACACCAACATCTTTGACCCCACATGCAGGTGTCCCCTCAGATGGTGATAACAGCACCTCAACAACTTATCCCCTAAAACTCACACATGCAGTTGAGAATAAACACCCCGCTTAATGCCAGGTGGCTGTCGACTGAAGACATTTTTCACATAAATCAAACTGCCATTGGGCTTATCAATAACAAGTCAATTAGCAGGCGGAGAGAGGCGCGGATCTCTGGGGGTCACCGTTTGTTTGTTAGATGGACATCTGCAGCTCTGTTTGCTTCGCCATGGCAACAGACCTACAGTTTCTCTCTGTGTTTCTGTCTCTTTCTCAGTTTGTCTCGTTCTGTAGGTTTGTGAAGACCGAAGGCTCTGGCAGGCCTAACTACTGCTTTAAAGTGCAAATTTCACCCTGAAATTAAATTTCTGTCATTTACTCACCCTCATGCTGTTCCAAATTTGACCTTTTCTTCATTAAAACACAAAAAATTGTATGTACTTTTGTTTTTCTCATTTTTTTGTTTAATAGTGTGAATCACTGTCCAATTTCATTGTATAGAAAGGAGCAGCTTGGACATTTAGCAAAATACCTCTTTTGTAGGCTATTCTTCAAAAGAAAGAATGCAATACAGGTTTGGAACGATATGAGGGTGAGTAAATTATGACATATTATATCAATAAACATGCACACATGTGACCTCTATCGTGATCAATAAATATATTTTTTTCCAATATTTTCAAATGTTTTTCAAGCCCTCAAGGAATCTCTGTGAAGGATTAAGGAGCACTTGTAAAAACTGGTATTCTGAATGACCTTTCTAATTTTGCTCAGTTTATAGACTTGGCTATTAAAATTTGGCCGAAAGCAAACTCTTTTGCATAAAAATGACTTTCTGTCCCTTTATTACTCACAATAATGAGGCTTTATTTATTTCCTGTTTTTTCCCCCCGCTTTGTCTGTTCGTCCATTTAAAAGTATTCAAATAATGTGTATTTAAATATTTATTTTTCATATTAATGTGTGTAGTGTTATATGGGTCATTTTTTACTGATTTTGTGTTAATATTTACAACATTTTTTACAGTAATTATACATTTATATATAGGGTACAAATAGCAACCATGTTGTAGAATGACCTATTGTTTATGATGTTTTCTCTTGTTTATTTATGATGATTTCTCTTTGTTTGGTTTGCAGACGCTGTGACTCAGATGAGACAGGCCACCCAATGATTGCAGGCACTTGGTGACTATTTAATAATGACCACTTGTAGACTTAATGCTCATTATAGTGACATCCTAGTTTCCTCTACTATGGATAATTTGTTTATAAAGTCAACTAAAAAGAACCATGTCTCAGCAGGATTCTGAAATTGTGAAATGCAATTGGACTATACCCTATATTTGCTATGCTTTTCCAACTTTTGAATATACCATAAAGGACATTTTAGTCAGTCAGCCTTGAGTAGATGGTTGTCGGCTCTCTTTTAAATGTATTCCTTTGATCTGATGTGTTTTAACGGTGTCTGTTTTTCTATATAGAGGGGGATCAAATAGCAAAGCTGCAGCATGTTGGCTTGGACCACCTGCTGGAGATGAGTTTCAGAGAGCACCGGGGGAAAACAGCAGGGGGATGCGTTAGTTTGTATCCATGTGCCTTGTACTGACACGTTTCCGATGCAGAATGTGTATATATGTTTGTGTGTCTTAAAAATACATGATTTATGTTGTGTATTGGAGTGTCTGTGTACGGTTGTTCAGATGTTAGGTCTATGATGTCTCATATTGGTGTATATGTGTGTAGGGGTTTACTTTAAAATAGTTTGTGAAAAAAACATTCCAAGAAGTTTGCTAAATTTTACACATTTTGTCCTTGATTTGGCGAAATTGTTTTTTTTTTTAGGGTTAGAGTTAATATGTATGGCAATTGTAATCAGCATACTATAAAAACAAACAAGAAATCTATGGCATGCCCTCATTAGGTAGCTTAGTAAAAGTGTGTGTGTGTGTGTTTGTGAGTGAATGTGGTTAGCATAACCCCCACCCCCTTCCCGAGACCTCCAATGTTTCTCAGGTGCTAAAATGTGTCGGTTAAGGACCCCACAGTGAGGTATAAATAGGACTCTCTTCCCATGGAGAGACACAGTCTTTTATAGGAGCATCAAGTGACTGAGATCCAGCCATGAACTCTTAGATCGAGAGCCTGGAAAACATCCGCACACAGAAACGCACTAGGCCTCCCTTGTGCCCCCATGCAGAAAGACCCCAGGGGAGAATTCACCAGCTGAGCCTCAAAAACAAGGTAGGACAACCCAGCTGACTGACAAACTGAATGCTCTCAGCTGTTTTTGTGTATGCATGTCTCAATAGTTCACTTCAGAGCTGATAGCTGGAGAAACCCAGGGTGCAAACACAAGCTGAGAGGGAGAAAAAGAAAAAGAGAGAGAGATAAAAAAAGAGAAAATGCCAGCATGTACTCACCATGGGAGTGTTATGGTAAGCCCTTGTTGATTTATTGATCAGGAAAGAAGACCGTTTTGCCTTCTTGTGGATGGGATGAGAGAGGAGTGTCACATCGTGACACAGTTGTTTTGTGAATTTGCAAGGGTTTGACAGCTACTGCTAGTCCGAGTGATGTGACTTCTGAGCTAGTCCTTGTTTTTATTTGCCTGTTTATGGATATCTTCGTACTCGGTGAGTGACATGGTTGAAACACAGGATAGAGCCTGATTCATAGGGAATGGCTGGCATTACAATTTCTCTTCATCCGACTTCAGTCAATCGCTGTGAATCATAAGACTGGACTCTCTCTCTTTCTCTCGAGCACTCCGTTAAATGCCAGCAAGCTCCTCTACGGACTTAAACTCCTGTTTCGGCACAGTAAATGACTATTATAACTGATTGACAGCCCTAGAGGTGTCCATTTAACAAAGGGGGGAATGAAACAAAAGATGAGGGATAGAAAAAGGGACATGGTGGGTCCCTGAGCGAGAGTGTTAGGAAGGAGAGAAATGAAGTTTTCAGCAGTGGATCGATTTCTGAACGCTTGTCTCATGCATTTTACAGAGGCACTAAATGCCACTTATGGTATAATGCTGTACTCTGGGTCAGAGCAAAGCTCTCACACTTGGGCTGGGATTTCAGGGCTGCTTTTAACAAACAATGCCAGTAGACTTAAGTAAATCTGATTGTGTCACAGCATTGGAAATAATGTTGTTTTCCTCTTCTTTTGTGGATTTGTAATCCTGAAACCCCCGTTTTTCTATTACACCTAAGAATATTCCTTGGCAGCTAAACTAATCTCATAGTCTCATAAACTCTCGATTCATAAAGAATTAATCTTATTCCTTCTCACTTTCTTTTCTCTCTCTTGAAAGCAGCTGAATCTAAGCTGACGCCATGGAGAAAGGGAGGTGGAGTTCTGAAGATGCTCCCAGAGCCTCCATGCCTGACGAACTGTCTCATCCTAAGTTTTCGGAATGGAAGTTTAAGCTCTTTCGGGTCAAGTCCATGGAGAAGGCCCCTCTGTCTAATGAAACACCGGTGGAAAAGGAAAACCAGCCTGAGGTGGAGGTGGAGATGGAGATGGCAGGCTCTCCAGGCAGTGTTATGAAGCTCTGTTTTGGAGGGAAGAGTAAGGAAAACGTGGAGAGCACTCGAGGGAGAGTGGACCTTAAGCTGCAGGAGATTGATACACATATGAATCTTCTCAAGTGAGTCTAATGATAATATTGAGTGATTTATGAATTCTGAATGTTCAGTTGACTTGTGCATACTGTATTTGAAAGCATATCATTGTTAATCAGAGTCAAGCTTAGTTTTTTCTTGCATCTTTTGCAGAAGCATGTGTCGTCTTTGTGGCCTCACAATACGCAAGACTAAAGGTCCATCACATGAAGTCCAGGGAGACTTGGAAGAGTCCAGCCGGTGTGCCTTGCGCAAAATGGGCTGCAAGTTGGTCACCTGGCCGGAGGTGATCTTGAAGGTCTTCAAGGTGGACGTCACAACCGATATGGAGACGGTACATCCGTCTTTGTTTTGTCACAGATGCTGGACTGCTGCCATGAGGGGAGGGGGTTTCTGTTCTTTCACTAGGACCCGGATCCCAGACTGGAAGTCCCACACTTCCAACTGCAACCTCTGCTTCCCTAAGAAGAGCTCTTTTCAGCGAATGGGAAGGAAGCGGGCCAAACCATTAAAAGGTGCACACAGCCTTCCAAAGAGAATCAAGAGGGATTCCCCAGAAACCCCAGGTGCCAATAGATTGTGGAGACAGACCACAGAGAATCCTGTGGGATCAGGTGGGAAAGAATGGTGGTTAAAACTATCAGTGCAGAGAGGACAATGGGTAAAGAATATCACACAGTGCCAGAGTGACCATCTGAGCACTAAGCTCATCCCTCCCGAAGTCCCAGCGGACTTGCTACGTGCTGTTACTTGCCAAGTGTGTGATCACCTGCTTTCCGACCCTGTCCAGTCACCGTGTCGGCACCTGTTCTGTCGGGTCTGCATAGTTAGGTACAATCGAGCATTGGGCCCGAATTGTCCCACCTGTAGCCAACACCTGAACCCATCCCACCTGACCAGGCCAGCCAAGTTCTTCCTTGTCACCCTCAGCTCTCTTCCTCTGCTCTGCCCCAGCGAAGGATGCAGCGACTGGGTCCGATTGGACTCCTTTAGGGAACACTGCCTTAACCACTACCATGAAAAAGAGTCCCAGGAAGAACAAACACCTTCAGAGCAGAAACTCAATGGCTACTTGCCAGTCAACAAAGGTGGGCGCCCTAGACAGCACCTGCTGTCGCTGACCCGTCGGGCTCAAAAACACAGGCTGAGAGACTTAAAGAACCAGGTGAAGGTGTTTGCTGAAAAGGAAGAAGGAGGGGACGTGAAGTCTGTCTGTTTGACGCTCTTCCTTCTGGCATTGAGAGCTGGGAATGAACACAAACAAGCAGATGAACTGGAAGCTATGATGCAAGGTAATGCCAAGAAACACGTCACCCACAATATGTGACTGTCAAAGCAGTTGTTGTCAGATAAATACAACTAGAATGAACAGATAATGCATTATTGACTCACATAAGCTTGAGAGCAACCAAGAATAACGTTTTTACAACCTAATATATGGCATCATTTGTTTTGTATAATGAACTAGCCTAATTTTCAATGCCTGACTGCAGTTAATTGTATTCATTTTTCATGGAACAACAGCTTTAACATGTAATTTTACACAATTATGTTCATGTTTAGGCTACTACCTGCAACTAGATATGCAAAATTAAACGCATACATGAGGTTATCTATAAACATTTTATGAATTGTTTTCCTATGTGCCTCACTGTCAATTTAAATAGAATAAGCACCACTTTACTGAATGTACACACACACACACACACACACACACACACGCACACACACACACACACACACACACACACACACACACACACATACACACACACACACACACACACAACCAGTCAAACGTTTTGGAACGGTACGATTTTTTATGTTTTTAAAAGAAGTCTCTTCTGCTCACCAAGGCTTCATTTATTTGATAAAATAATTTTTTTTTAATATTGTTAAATATTATGACAATTTGAAATAACTGTTTACTATTTTATTATATTTTAAAATTTAATTTATTCCTGTGTTCAAAGCTGAATTTTCAGCATCATTAATCCAGTCTCCAGTGTCACATGATCCTTCATAAATCATTCTAATATGCGGATTTGATGCTCAAAAAACATTAATTATTATTATTATTATCAATGTTGAAAACTGTTGTATAAAAAAAAAATTCTTCAGGATTCTTTGATGAATAGAAAGTTCAAAAGAACAGCATTTATTTGAAATATAATTTTTTGTAACATTATGAATGTCTTTACTGTAGCTTTTGATCAATTTAATTCATTCTTGATGAATAAAAGTATTGATTTATTTTATTTCTTTCCCCCAAAAAATGTAATAAAAATTATTACTGACCCCAAACTTTCAAAGAATCCTGAAATAAAAATGTAAATAACTGTTTTCAACATTGATAATAAGGAGAAATGTTTCTTGAGCATCAAATCCTCATATTAGAATGATTTCTGAAGAATAATGTGACACTGAAGACTGAAGTAATGATGCTGTTGATCACAATAATAAATTCCACTACTATATATTCACATAGAAAACAGCTATTTTAAATTGTAATAATATTTCACAATATTTTTTGTTTGTTTGTATTTTTATCAAATAAATGCAGCCTTGGTGAGCAGAAGAGACTTATTTTAAAAATCCAAAACTTTTGACTGGTAGTATATGTGAAACTCAATACTCAATAACAATTCTTGTAAAGAGCCTGTTAGGATGAAAACAACATCAGTAGCCCTTGTATCTGCAAATGACATAGATACTGTCTAAACCCCCCAGGGGAACAGGGCCCAGCTGGTGCCTGTTTTCATCAGCAGCCAATATCAGTATTTCCAGCCCAGCTGAGTCACCTCTCTTCTAACTTAAGCATTAATAATCTCTCTGATCTAGAACAATTAGGACATATTCCATGCTGCAGTTATAATCAGAATTACAGATATTGTTGCATTCAATTGCTGGTACTCTGAAATCCGTCCATAATCACACGTTCAGGCTCACAGTCTCACTTATTTTGAGTTTATTCTGGATAAACAGTTATGTGAATTCAAGCTTCTGACTCTATCTCACACAGTTTTGTATTCTCTTTCAGGCAGGGGATTTGGTCTGCATCCTGCAGTGTGTCTGGCTATAAGGGTCAACACCTTCCTTAGCTGCAGTCAGTACCACAAGATGTATCGCACTGTGAAGGCCACTAGTGGCCGCCAGATATTCCAGCCCCTGCACACACTACGTAATGCTGAGAAAGAGCTTCTCCCCGGGTTCCACCAATTTGAATGGCAGCCAGCTTTAAAAAACGTTTCCAGCTCCTGGGATGTGGGCATCATTGATGGCCTCTCTGGTTGGACAACCTTTGTTGAGGATGTCCCTGCGGATACCATTTCCAGACGATTCCGCTACGATGTGGCACTGGTTTCTGCATTAAAAGACCTGGAGGAGGACATAATGGAGGGACTAAAAGAGAGGGGGTTGGATGACAGCATTTGCACCTCTGGCTTTACTGTGGTGGTGAAAGAATCATGTGATGGTATGGGAGATGTCAGCGAGAAGCATGGACATGGTCCAGCGGTTCCTGAGAAGGCAGTGAGGTTTTCCTTCACAGTCATGTCCATCTCCATCCGAGTTGAGGGTGAGGATGATGGCATCACCATCTTCCAGGAACCAAAGCCAAACTCTGAGCTCTCTTGTAGACCTTTGTGCCTCATGTTTGTGGATGAGTCCGACCACGAGACCCTGACAGCAATCTTGGGACCTGTGGTAGCAGAGCGGAAGGCCATGATGGAAAGTCGACTTATCATATCTGTTGGTGGTCTGCTACGCTCATTTAGATTCTTCTTCCGGGGTACAGGCTATGATGAGAAGATGGTCCGTGAAATGGAAGGGCTAGAAGCATCAGGCTCCACTTATGTGTGCACACTCTGCGACTCAACCCGAGCTGAAGCCTCTAAAAACATGGTGCTTCATTCCATCACACGTAGCCACGATGAAAATCTTGAGCGTTACGAGATCTGGAGGAAAAATCCTTTCTCAGAGTCCGCTGATGAACTCCGTGACCGGGTCAAAGGGGTTTCCGCAAAGCCTTTCATGGAGACCCAGCCGACTCTGGATGCCCTGCACTGCGACATTGGCAATGCGACTGAATTCTATAAGATCTTTCAGGATGAGATCGGCGAAGTCTACCAGAGGAGCAATCCGAGTCGAGAGGAACGCCGTCGTTGGCGGTCGACCCTGGACAAACAGCTAAGAAATAAACTGAAACTCAAGCCTGTGATGAGGATGAATGGAAACTATGCGCGCCGGCTGATGACACGTGAGGCTGTGGAGGTGGTCTGTGAGTTGGTTCCTTCAGAGGAACGACGTGAGGCACTACAGAAACTGATGGAACTCTACATCCAGATGAAGCCTGTGTGGAGATCCACGTGTCCCTCCCGAGACTGCCCTGACCAACTCTGCCGATATAGCTACAACTCTCAGCAATTTGCTGACATCCTTTCCACCACATTTAAGTACCGCTATGATGGAAAGATTACCAACTACCTCCACAAGACTCTGGCCCATGTTCCTGAGATCGTTGAGAGAGACGGGTCTATCGGAGCATGGGCCAGTGAAGGCAATGAGTCTGGGAACAAGCTGTTCAGACGTTTTCGTAAGATGAATGCGAGGCAGTCCAAAACGTTTGAACTTGAAGATGTACTGAAACACCACTGGCTGTACACCTCCAAGTATCTTCAGAAGTTTATGGAGGCTCATAAGAATTCAGCAAAAGCAATGCAAGCCACATTTAACCCGGAAGAGACCCCAGATGAAGTTGATGCGACTCTTGAAGTTCCAGATTTTTGAGTTTTTCTCTGATTGACTTTCTTTAATGGACCGTTTTTCTTTGCTAATGAAAATATTGTTCAGTAATTGATTTAATTTCTTGAGATGAGATGTAATATCACGTTTAATGGCTTTATTATTCACTTCATTATTTTTTTGAAGCCAGTGCATAAACGTGAGCTAAATTGTTTTATGGCAGAGATAAAATTATATGGGCAAAGGTTTTTTTTTCTCCCCAGATTTTACAGGCAAATTGTCTGTGTTTTATCTCTTGCTGCTTGTGAAATATGGGGGATTTCATTGTATTGCCAGGTTGTGACAACTTCGCAAATTCATCCAGAAGGGTTGTTTATGAAAACTTATGAGGGAGTTGTAAGTCACTGAAATTGTGTTAAAGGAGCCCCACATTTATGATGGCTGTACTAATATATCACACAGGGCAAAGACAAAATGAAATTAGAAAACGCAAATTGTCTCTTTTGCAGGAGGTCTAGAGGGAAGGATTATTTTAGCAATGCAGTATTTTGATGGTGCTCAACTGGTCACCACAAACGACTCCCATAGACACTATGCCACAGCATTTGCACATTTATTTAGACCCTACCCTATATTTCTACCTCAGTCTTCAATCCTACAGGTCCCTCAGGACATTTGCACCATGCCATTCACACAAACACATTTTCAAATATCCTTGAAGAAATGGCAGTGTATTTTACTCAATACAACCTATTGACTATTTTCAGAATTTCTTTGTGTTGCAGTTCAGATATATTAGCTCTGTTCTCCTCAAACTTGTACCTCAATTTATTAATCATGTTTCTCTTATTTTGTTTAATAGTATTAGGTTTAATTCACTGTGTTTATTGCTTTCTCTTAAAACGAGAGGATTTCAGTGATCCACTTTTTACTTCGACTTGAACTGATTGATTTCTTTGTGAAGTGATTTTACTGATTTCTTTGTCTTTACTTGATTGATTTCTTTGTCATGATTTGAATTATGTTGTTGCATTCTTTGATATTATACATTATACAACATTTCTAAATGCTTGAATTTTTTCTTTGTACTTTTGTACATAAAAAAAAAAAACAATACCTCACAATTCTTTTCAAAATATGATTTACATATATGTTTAAGTTTCTTTATGTTCTTTTTTTGAAATAAAACACTGCATTGCACTGTTCGTAATTGTACAAAATTTGTAGACTTGCACAAAGGCACTGATGATGTTCTTGTAATGTTATTATTTCTTTCTTTCATTGTACAAGGACATTACAGTGATCGTTGTAATTGACTTTCGTTGACTTTTTCTTAATTATTTCATATAATTGTTTTGTAATTTTTCTCCAATTCCATCTGGTAAATAAAAAAAGATCACCAAAATGTTTTATTGAGATTGTAATTCTTGTGTGTGTGTCCTCTTGTATGTGGTTGGAGTAGAAAAGACTGACATGGATGTTCCATTCACATTCAAGAACATGCATATGTATATATACACACACATTAGATAAGTCAAGAATGCACACACACACACACACACACACACACACACACACACACACACACACATTATTGATTTATCTAATGTGTTTGCATAATATGTTCAAATATTATAATTATAAGCATAACATGAGGTTAAAATCTAATCTATCTATAATTATATTTATTAAAGCAGAAAATCATACTCTACAATCTCTCCCCCACTTTAAAAAAAGCAACAAATCATCAGTAATAATAATAAACAAGACTTTTAATACTTCCATAAGCATTTTCATTGATTTAACCATTCATTTCTGTTGTTTTTATCAGTATGAAAAAGACACTTCTCCAATTTTTGTTAATATAAAAAATCAATTCATATTCTTAAAATGAACAACAAAATAAACTTCAACAACAATGTAAAATTATATTATATCATGATATGTAACAGAACATCAACAATTCAGTCAAAAAGTCTTCGCAGAAAGCTCTTCTTAGCTGGGGTCATTTTCAGTGAGACTGGAGCCTTGCGATGGGTCATCTTCATTGGGACTCTCTTCAATGGCAACATCTGGCGTGGTGGAGTCATCTCCTGCTTGGGCAGGCCTCCATGATCCAGGCAGAAATATTTGCTATTGCCTTGAGAGAGGCGAAGCAAAAGGCTTTCAGGGAGCTCCATGCACTGGGCATGGACCCAATGTCCACCTTCACCCCTGGAGCAGTAGATCATGGCAGGTCGGGTGAGCTCGGTAGAGTAGTAGGGCTCCCAGATGTTGGGGTCCACCTGACAGGAGAGGCAGCACTTGATCCAATAGCCTGTCTGAGATTCATCCTCCTCATCTTCCTCATTGTAGGTAGCGCCCTCTCCATCACTGCTATACTCCAGCTCATGAGGCTCTCGGCCAAAGTAGAGCTCCTCCGAGTCTTCCAAAGGTGCAGAGTCCTCAAAGTCAGTGGACTCCTGGCTGCATCCCTGAGTTGATGCTTCTCCTCCATCTTGTTCCTTCTGGAAGTTAACCTGGTAGAAATGGTAGGCATCTGGTGGGGTAGGGTTTCCTTCTGATGGGACTGCAAACAAGGCACTTCCTTTGCCCAGGCTGCCACCAAACCAAGTACGACTGTGGCTTATTTCGCTGGTCCACTGTGGAGGTTCGCGTGGCTCCATGTGGACTCCGACATCATCCAGGCCAATGTAGGTGCACTCCATTCGCTTTTGAGTCTCAGACTGGTACCCGCCGAAAATAATGTACTCATGATAGCCAATGGAAGAGGTTATGGCACTGGTGATGGAAAGACCTTCTTGAAGAACACTACAGGTGATGAGAGGGCTTCCTAGGAGAAGCTCCACGCGTAGGCGGATCAAACGAGGTGGTCGGCAATCGGAGCTGAGGATGTGGCCGCCCAGGAAGTAGACACAGTCCTCTCTCGCTAGAGCTACGTGAAATGACTGGCCATCCGTGAGCTCGGGAAGGGTGTGGGCTGAACTGCAACCAAACTCTAGGTCAATAAGAAAGACTTGAGGTGGACAGTCCACCACACTGTTCCAGTTCTCCGTGGTCCTTTCGGTGGGGGGCATATAGGACCTGCCGCCAAACAGAACGCAGGCGGTCTTCCCTCGGCTATGGATCACGTTGAGGGTGTGGCCGTATCGAGCGCTAGGCACGTCTCCAACCAGCTCTTTTTCTTGACATTGCAATGTGACTTTGCGATTACATCCTCTACTGTCTACACTCAACATGTATAGACTTGAAGACAGTTCATTGTTGGGAGTTCGGCCACCATGAATGAGGTAACATTCAGGGCTGCCATCACGAGGCTCAAAATGAGCTACCGCAGGACATCGGAGGGGAGGGAGATAACAGGAGTTGTTTGAAAATGAAATGGCTCGCAGCTTAAGTTCTCCGTTTTTAATGCGGACACCAAATACACCAGTTGGACATGAGCGTTTCGGCCAGCCCTTTTGACCAAAGAGGTAAACATCACCCTCCAGCTCTAGTAAGGAGAAGCCTGGTTGCACAAGGCCAGCACAGTTCACAGCAGTTATAGGCTCTAAGGACATCTTTTTGCAGTGAGCTGTGTAAAATATAATAAAAAAAACAATTATTTTATTGATAAATAAAATATTACATAATACAATTCAGGTCAATTGAATTGCACAGATCAAGGCTGAATTCTGAATAGCATACCAGCATAATACTCCTCCTATTAGTAAGAGTAGTATGCATTTAACTTCTTTTTATTTATTTAATCAAAGTATGAAAAAAATGCGGAACCATATAACCCTTTCCTTGTTTCCATAATAACACAGAAACATTCCCACAGGAAACAAGTTGTAGTTTTCATTATTACCGTTTTTCTTAGAGAATCGCGTTAAGCTTGCAATAAAACGACTACATTACCCAGCATCCAATGCGAAACTGGCGGTTCTCGTTCTACATTTAAACGGTACGTCTGAGATATTTTTTATAAGCTTTCCTCTCTCCTTCTGTCTTACTGTCTTCTAACAGCTAGCAGCATTTTTCCTTTTTACACTTTTTAGGTTCGTTTTAAAGTCTTTAGGTAATCAAATTAGAGATTTTTCATTTATTAAACAAGTAAGCAAGCGCGGGCTGTCAACACTAGTGATAACGTTACATTACAACAAGTTGAAGATAACAATCTTTTAAATCACGACATACTTTAATAATTATAATATAAAAACCCGTCATTAACCTACGTGCTTATTTTAATTCTACTCTAAGTTATATGGCACCAGAATACAACATTCTAAATATTCCATATAGCTGCTATATCTAACGTTAGTCTGAATAATATTCATTCTAATAATATGTATATTTCTTACCTCCTGGTCAATGCACTCCGAAATCTGGGAGCTGTTTGGTGCTGCTGACTTTTATTTGAGATATTAAAGCAAATGGTTTAGTGACAGTGGCAGAGGTTCAGTGTTTGTGAAGGTTGACTGGCTCATCTTGAGGTTAACTGCCTGTAACTGCTGCTAACAACAGGTGTTTGAACACAGCTCGCACAAGTTTGAATGAAAACAAGCACAAACTCAGTGTATTATTGGCTTGTGTATTAATATGGACTTTATGTTTGTGTTTTACAGTTCCGTTGATGATTCATTCACTTGGCAGTTTGCAAATCAGCTGAGTTGTGTAAGTATGGATCTCCCAAATGTAACTTTCATCTTCCAGAATGTACACTTACCATGGTGACACTATGTAGCGTGATTGACACTTCAGTAATAATAATTTATATAATACATTCTGCTCCCTTACAACTCACTTATGTTTAACAATAAATCAAACATAGTTAAGCTATTACTCACATGTAACTCAAATAACTCAATTATACATCAAATACCGGTAAAAGTTCACAATACGCATGCACTAATATGCAATAATTCATGCTTAACTAATGCACAGAGAATCACGTGTTAATGAATGACTCATGAAGAACTAAACCATTTATGAATGATTACTGCATCATCAATTATTAACGATTCAATATGATTAATAGATTAAGTAACATATAAACTGTTATTAATTAAATGTGTCATTATATGTTAATTATTTAATAATGTATATTATTAACTAATAGTGTAAAATTAATGTTAATTATCGGAATGGTTCAAAGCCAATGTATTCGAAACTTCCAGTCATCTGCATTAATGAATCATTAGCTAATGATTTGCAAAGGTATTATAATGTTATGACTTTACTTGTTGAGGCACATAAACAAATTGAGCAATATGTCATTTTGGTTTTGACATCCACACTAAGCCTTGGATTTCAATTTCCAGCCGTCTACAACCGGGATTCCACTGTGCCAGATGAACTGCCCCATCCAGTAGCTTGTTCATTGTGCAGGAATATGTCTTAATCTTGAGGTCTAGGATTTAAAGGCAGCAGACTAAAAACATGCGGCCCGGCACTGCTGTTTTTATAACACTGTGTCTAGATCGTACAAAGGCAATAGAACCCATTATAATAAGTGATACTACACAAGATGTGGTGCGACGCCACACGACACAACAAAACCCAGAAAGTAAACTAATGCCACATTCTATTTCTGACTTACTGTAAAGCTGTTGCTCTACTTGTGTTACGAAGGACAAATGAACTTGCAATGGTGACGTCCAGTGTAGACGGCTGTTGTGTCATGATGCGATATTGGTCACATTCAGTTTAAACACAGTGTAACAGCGGTCAGTAGTTCAGATTCTGGTGTGCTGATATTTGTGTGCTGCCCAATTTACCCATCCTTCAAACACATTCTGTGACATTACATTCACTGTGCAACTGCCCCACATACATTTAGAGGGGATGTCAAAACCCATAACCATAATGGCATATTACTTAACAATTAGTTAATAGTCATGTGCCAAATTTGCAATTTGCAAATCATTAGCTAATGATTAATTAAAGCAGACAACTGGAAATTGAAGTACATAGCTTTGACCAAATGTGTTATTTAACGCATTAATTTACGCTATTAGTTAAAGGTAGAGTAGGCAATTGCAGAGAGGCTAGCAATAGCAAGTTAGCTTTGAAAGCATGAGATCCCACCCTCCCTTGTGTGTGTCTCCAAAGCCATACCTCCTTCAAAACACATGAACGCACACGGCAGAGTCTGCAAAGCGTCACAAGAGACGCCGTTAAATTACCTCATGTCTCAAAGCACATAACATTACATGTAATGAACATAAACTCTTACTTGCACAACCTTACTTACTTACTTACTTACTTGCGTTGTTTTGGTTTAGGACCGAATGTAATGATTGGAGGAACATGTTTTGATCCTGAGACTTCCACAGAAGATATATGTACGTTTTAATATTCGGATCACTTCTGTTATTGATTGCTATCAGGATGTGAAGAGAGTTTAAACCAGTATAACAAAAAGTGTTTATAAAACAAATTGCCTACCCTACCGTTAATACTATATGTTAAGGGGTCCTTGTCTGCCTAACTCAATCTGCTGAGTCTGTAGCCATTTTTAAAAAAACTGCTGAAGACCTATCTTTTTCGACAGCACTTGATCCAGTAACACTAACTCTTTCTCCACTATTCTATCTTTATAAAAAATAAAATAAATAAATAAATAATCCTTCGTTAGATTGAACTGCGAAGGGTCATAGCACTTGGATACTGTTGTCCTACTGTTAGTTTAATTGCTTCTATTGCTCTCATTTGTAAGTCGCTTTGGATAAAAGCGTCAGCTAAATGAAAGAATGTAAATGTAAATGTTGTCCTGATAAACATTGAAGACCCCTGTGTTAAGGAATTATTACATGATGACGCATTTAGTCAATAGCAATTCATATATTTCTTAATCTATCAATCATATTGACTCTTTATTAGTTGCTGATGCATTAATGAGTGGTTTAGTTCCTCGTGAGTCATACATTAACATGTGATTATCTGTGCATTAGTTAAGCATGAATTAATGCATGTCAGTGCACTCGAATGGTAAAGTGTCCAAATATCTTTTAATGGCTGAGATTGCGTCACGTTGCACAGACTTTCCTGTGCCATCACACAGATTTCGGGTTCTTTTATGACCTGCATTCGACACCAGAATCACACTCTTCATAATTCCATCTGTGACAGTGTAGCCCGTCTCTATGTAATGTGCTGTTAAAATAGTCTCCTCGGTGTATCTGAGTGGTCTGTGTGCAATCAGGTTCAGTGAGGAGCAGAATGATTCACTCTCATTACACCAAATACAGAATGCGTGAGTCACACATCACATTTTGGCAGGAGGGGTAGCTCGGATTTGTAAAAATACTCCTTATTTCCCGCAGGCTTATATTTGCATTAACTGTTTCTGCTTGGCGGCTCTTTAAAGGAATGAAAGAAATTAGGCGACTGGCGTTGAAAGAAAGAGAGAGAGAGAGAGGGAGAAGAAGGGAACAGCTGTGCCGGTCTCATTAGCATAATGTTTTTGTGTTTCAGGGGGCTCTGCTCGTTTGCGTGAGCCCTCGTGCAGTTGCGTGTTTGTTTTGGAGGCCGAGAAATGTGTGTGTGTGTGTGTGTGTGTGTGTGTGCGAGCGCGAGAGTGCAAAAACAAAGACCCGTAACCACGAGTGCCTGGAAGAACAGTGAAAAACACAAACAGCGGAGCACCTGTGTCTGAAGAGCAGGGCCATGAAGAGGAGGCTGAGCGACTCCCCTGAGGCGCAACACACACAGAAAGAATTCCTCCGGTGTCTCCAAGCGCATAGGAGAGCTTTATTCTCCTGCTCAAGTGCACTTACATGCCGGCGTTCACACTTACAGATGCTGAAAAAAAAAACCTGTTGAGTCCTGTAGCGGATTTGCATACGGCCCAGGCAAATAAATGCTGTTGTTTACCAGCTCTGTCACAAAGAGACGGAAGGGAGACTGAAACGCAACACAACACAACAAAACAAAACTACAATGCTTGCATTATAATGAACGAAGATATCACTTTCAGACTATCTCATTGATTATAATATCGTCTGCGGAAGGCATAGGACCACAAAATGTTCATCCAATCATTGAATTTGGTCCGAATGCAATGATTTGATATCAGACATCCAAACCTGCAAAAACAAATTTCCAGAGGATGGCTCAATCTAGCATAAATTTTTATTTATTTCAGTTTTAGTAGCTACTCTAATACTTCTACTTAAACCTGTTTTATGTCAATGCAACCTTTCTGATATTTGTTTTGTACGTTTTTTTAAGTTTTTCATCTAACATTTATATTTCAGCTTAGTTTCAATAAACATAAACAATTTAGTTTTAGTTACCAAAAACAACATTGTTATACTGTATTATTCTTTTAAAAACAGTATGCATGCAATGATGCACATTTTAACCTTTTTTTAGGTGGATATAAAATTAAGCTGATATGACTTTTTTTTTATGCCAAAAGATGATTTTTTAACGCCAAAAGAGGATTTGCGCTGGCACAAGCTGTTAGTAAATCTGGCCCTATATACTGTAAATTGCAGAAATAGTATGGAAGTATTCCAAGTGAGAAGGAAGAGGTGGACCAGCAGTGCAGCTGACGCCTGAAGCCCTGCAAGGACTCGCGCTGTATTATTGATAGAGGAGAGTAATTAGACTCTAGTGTATCACCTGTTTCTGTCCCTGCTAATGTTGTGCCACCTGAAGAAGGCTCTCCCTGGGGCGTGTTCGTGATGAATGACACGGCGACAGCTCGTAGTTTCTGACGATCATCACGCCATTCTTCATTATATTTTAATGTCACGGCAATCACTGCCCACCCCCTCCCCAGCCGTCATTGATTGTAATTAAGATGAACTTTAAAATTATAATTTTATTCCAATCAGGGCTAATGCAGCTATAATGCATATCGCCGATGATAAGTGACCTGTAAAAAAGTGCAGCCTAGCAGAATCCCTTCATCATTATTTTTCTCAGGTTTTTACACCAATACTTCCTTTCCATTTGGCTTGGTTCAGGCTCTCTGGTTTTATTCAAGGTTTGCATGGTGTAAACAAGTATCTCTCTTCTGTATCTCTTCTCAATGTTGGATAGGTTTGACAGGATGCCAGGTTTAGTTAATGGCTCAGTTGTGGACAACCATGACCAAGCCGTGACTGAAGCTCTGGAGCAGTTCTGCAACTCCCCGGAGCAAACGTATGAGCAGTTCCTGTCCACCTTTACGAACCTGACCCCAGGTGAGCATACTGAACGCCACATACATCTTCTTTCCTCGGATACGTCCGTAAATCCTTCGCCTGTGGTCTTCACTGTCGTTTCCCATTGCAGAGAACGTGAGGGATACGCGTTTGACTGCTCCTAGAGGACATGGAGACGGAGAGATGGACAGCAGCCGAGAGCGACAAAGAGAGGATGGAGTGACAGAGATGGAGGAGAGCGTCTACCGAAGGATGGGACAGGCGAATCGCTGCTCACCAACTACTGATCAGGAAGAGGTCACCGCCTTATAGATTCAAACCGCTCGAACCGTCAGTCTTTACTGGGAGAGGTTCAGGCAGACCTCTCCTTCTCTTCAGTCAAACCACATACCAGCATATTAAAACTCATTCAGTGACCGTATAGCAACGCTCTGGCAACCATGCATAACAACCTATGAGTGCCAAATTCACAATCTATTAGCAATCAAACAGAATCTATTAGCAATCATATAGCAACGCTCTGGCAACCATGCATAACAACTTAGAGTTATGATGATTTTTCTATGCTTAAGCGCCACTTATATTTTTGCAGCCTAGCAACAGCATAGCAACCACAGAAATGTTTATATCCAATCAGAACCTCTTAGCAATAGCAATCCTCTGGCCACCATGCATAACAACCTTGCGTTATGGTGGTGATTTTTGTACTGGTATGCACGCTCATTTTTCTTCGGAATGCAACGACCTAGCAACCAAGTTAGCATTGTAGCTGTGGGCAAGCCATTGGCCATTTTTCTTTATTTTCCCTCTTTTTGGTGTATTTCTTCCTCAAGGCTTTTGGAATTCTCCTCTCAGTGTATTGAATGGCTTCATTGCAATGTGTGCTTTGCTTATCGGTCTGTGTGTGTGTGTGTGTGTGTGTGAACGGTGCTTAAGACTCCCGCCTGGCTTGCGTATTGATCTCAGTGGGGCTCTGGCGAGCCACAGCACCAGTTACTGTCAATAACGCAAAGCACATCAGCCAACATCCCAGGCCAGTCAATGCTAAAAAAAGATGCCTCTGCATTATTTAGCTCTCCGCCACAAGGAGAGAAAAAGAGCCGTATTGATTATAATCTTGTTTTGATTGTAATCACACCGATTCTCATAGCTGCTGTCATTTCAGAGCATCATTAAAGGAAATGAGATAGTGAGTTTATGAGTTTGTGTGCTTGTATAGGTGCTGTTGGATGGCGGTTGTGTTGGAGGAAGACTGGGCGGCCCATCAAGCTCTGCTCCAGACAGACCTGTGAAGGTAAACGGTCAGGACATTCAAAACCAAAACCTAACAAGCTACTTACGGAGACAGTTTTTTTTTTTAAGGTTGAAAGCAACATAATTCTGCCTTTGAAGAAAACTTATTTTGCATATTCTAAGGCAGCATTGCATATCTTCCACAGAGAATGCAATCCCAGAATTCAATATGATGTTTTTAGTGAAAATTCATGCAAGATGCCTATAAACAGGCTGTTTTTTCATTCAGAACTATTTTACTTAATGTTTGTGTATATATAAGCTCATTAGATTATGATAAGCTAACACTAACATTTAATTATTGGAATAAAGTAAGTTAAATCTAATAAAAAGGAACTTAACGTTTGTGTTACGCATTTTAACATTAGAGTATGCCAATGCTAACTTTAAACTCAAGACTTCAGTCTAATAAAAAAAAGACAACATTTGTGTGTTATGCATTTTTAAACTCAGAGTATGCAAAGCTAATGATAATGTTAAAGTGTTGGAAATAGTCAAGAATTCTATTGAGTAAAAATGACTTTTACGTAATATCTGTCTGTGCTATGCATTTTTAAGATCATTAGAGTATGCTAAGCTACTGTAATGTTAACCTTAAACTCTTGTCGGAATCAATTGAATCAAATCAAGACTTTAATCTAAAATAAAAGGACTATTTTACATATTATTTTTATCTGTACTGTGCCTTTTTAAGATCATCAACGTGATCATCAACGTATGCTAAGCTAACGTGTTAACACTGAACTGTTGTCATAGCTTAGCAACACGCTACTATCCAACTCAATTGTTAGCCAAAACAGTTTAATAAATCAGTTTAATAAAAATGTACTATTTTAGGTGTGTGCTAGGCCTATATGTTTATGCTTATTATAGTAATGTGATGTTAGCTTAGCAATATGTAAATGTCAAACTCTATTTAAGTTAGTTGTGAATTAACTTTTCTGTGTGAAGAGCACCTGTTTTTGTGAAGCTAATACATTTTTGTTTGTAAAAATGTATATTTAATTACTGTTTTGTCTTTTTTCTTTCCTTGGCAGTTTGATAATTATCTGGGAGATTCGGAAGACGAAGAGGAAAATGTTGACGCTACAGGTGTTTATTTCTCGAAAAAACATTTAAATACATGTCATTTTACACCGAGTCAGTTTAGATTAGCTAGATTACAGTGGCCTAGATGCACATTTGGAGTCTTTATTTAAGTTTTTACACTTTTTTTCTTATGTTAAGCACATCGGTGTGAATTCTTGTCATCTTTTTAATATTTCACAGCAGCTTCAAATGGAATTGGATCCATCACAAATTCACATAATATTCACATAATATACATCGACATGTTGGCATCGCCTGTATGGATGTATTTTAAGTGCGGCATGCTCGCATAAATATTCTTTTCATGTGCATATGTAAGGATTGCATGGTCTCACCTTACCTTTAATAGGGTTTAGTGGATATCATGTGCATGCTATGTTTTGTAATTAGAGCTGTCATACAGCTTGATTTAAATATATTACCATTTATTACACATATTCAATGCATGCAAATTCTAAACCGCTCCCTCATCATTAGAGCCGGGGGCAAGCGCTCGCTTGGCGAGGCTTAGCGCTCGCTGTGCAGGCTTGTAATGAGTCGCTCTTTTCTTGAGTGCCAGAGAGGCTCATTTAAACTCCGATGACCAGTTTAATACAAAAATAAATAAAATAGGTGGAGGAAAGAAAGCCTCTTTTGATTGGAGAGGCTTACATTTCAGAGCAGGGCTTCCGTGTTTTTTGTTGAGCTTGTCTGTGATCAGAGTGTTAACTCAGAGGAAAGGGTGTATGTAAAAGTCATTAGGTGGCGTGTTTATAATGAGAGTCATATCCACTGAATAACAAAAAGATGCATGCTGATCTTCACCTTAATTAGCATGAATAATCATGCCCTTGCTGGCTGGGCTTTGAAAAAAAAAAAAAGAAGCATTTGCTGGAAGTCGGCAGGTCGCTGTACCGTTGGTTGTAGTGAGCGTTTGGTGTTCTGCATAACCGGCCATAGCTTTGTAGATTTTTTAGAATATAATTTTTTTTGCTTAAAATTAAGATTAATACTTTCCAGCCATTTTATTGCTGTAAGTTTGCTAATTGAACTAAAATGATGGAAAAGCAAAAAACTAATTTTTTAAAAACTAAAAAAATTGGTAACCAAAATAAAAATAAAAATGGGAATTGGCAAAAAATGTATGATTGAAACTATAAAAGTGCACTACAGTTGAATGAAAACGAAATAGAACTACAGAGAAAATTATTTCAGTTTCATATTTTCATTGATGACATTTAATGGCTTTTATGGGTAAATCATCTGAATCATGAATACACTGACTGAATCATTTTGTTTAAAGCTGCTAATTTATTCAGGAACAAAACAAGTGAAGTCTTTATGAGAGAATCATTGAATCATTCCGTCAACCAAAATACTATAAAAAAAAAAAAATGCTGTTACATTCAGAATCAAAACAAGTTTCAAGTGAATCATTGAATCATTCAGGCAACCACATTGATTTGTTCAAAAATGCTGTTTCATTCAGGAGCAAAACAAGTGACATCTTTATGAGAGAATCATTGAAACATTCACTCAAACAAATGGATTCGGTCAAAAACACTCATTCATTTAACAATAAAAGAAACTATAGTGTGTTGGGTCATACTTTATTTGAAGGTGTCTTGTTACAGGGTAATTATGCATTTAAGTACTAAGTAATATTAATGAACTTCATGTACTTACTATATGTTAGGGTTTGGTTTAGGGTTAGTTGCATGTAATTATGCATACTTTATAGTTATTGCTATAGTAACATGTAACAAGAACACTGTAAAATAAAGTGTTTCTGCGTGTTGCTCAGAAATGCGCAACGAGAACAATTTGTGGCGTTACAAGGGATGAAATGTGAATCTATATAATGCACACATAAAAACTAAAAAAGTAACAAATTTAAAAACGATTTATTCCCCATTAAAAGTAACTAAACCCAACTGCAAAATGAAAGAAAATAGGAAACTGAATTTTTCAAACCTATAATGACCTTGATGTGAACTCTTGAAACGTACAGTACAGGTAAACAGTAATAATGGTCTTTACTTCAGGGGTTCAGTGACACGTCGGCCATCCAGATTTAAAATGGGTTCTTTAAATGTATTCTTAAAATGGGTTTGAGGGGAAGGCGGTTCTGGTCAAAGCGGATCAAAGCTCAAAAAGAGCTACAGGGTACCTACGGTTTTAATGAAACAAGCCTCTGCATGCCGGTCAGGGAGGTTCACGGCATGGCGTCACAGCAACAGCCTTCAGATTCATTAGCTGCGTGAAGCTTCTTTCTGTGTTTCCTTAGTGAGCTGGTTAATGGTCTTGTTTTTGAGACCACCTTGTTCTGAAAGCCGTGGGTGAGTGGGGTTTCTTTAGAGGTGTGCAGTCCACAAACACACACACACATGGTGTTGTATACACTCAAACAAACGCACAGAAATGCATGCTACACCCCAGATGCCTGGTCCTTACCCAGCAGCTGAAACTATGACTTTCACTGTGCCAGTAATTAGCTGTTTAATTAACATCAGCATCAATCGAGCTCTTGCCAGGCCGTATGTCTTTCTCACTCACACATAAGCTACTGCAAAATTGCACAGAGATGCAGGACATAAAAACTGCTTGTTAGCACATTAATCCTTCTTTTTTAACAGAAAGTGTAAGTTCATCAAGCTTTTTGCGTATAATTAAAACTTTTTCTACTTTTAAATTTGCACAAGGAACTTTGCTGTGCGCAAAAAACATTTGTACGACATTTAATTTGTTATTTGCTTAAAATCTCCTCGTCTAAATAAAAAATCTTCCCCAACGATGAAACTTTATTTATTTATTTAAACGTGCACACGAGATACCTCAAACATTAACGTTTTTCTGCGTATATTTAAAATATGTTTTTCTACTTTTACATCTTGCACAAGAAACTTTGATGTGTGCGAAGAACATTTTACAACATTTAATTTATTTGCCAAAAATTAATGATTTTTTATTTTTTATTATTAATTTGCATTTAATTAATTAATCAAAAAAAGATTCCCCTATGCGGAGACTTTTTTCAAAATGTAATCTTTTTTGTTAAAAAAAAAATCATGCACAAGAAACCTCTAAAATGAAAAAAATAAACCATTAACGTGAAAGCTTCTTGTGTCTACAAGGTTTATTTTATGTTTTATTATTTTTTTGTGCTACTTTTTCACTTTGCAGAAAAGGGAGGGAATGATATTTAGCAAATAATGACTGGAATTTTCTTTTTCTCTCAAAAATTTACCAAATGGCCTTAGAAGACTCATAATCTCATACAGTGAGTAAGTCGTATTGTTTTTCTTTATTGGAGCTTGACAATATCAGTCATAATCCACTTTCATTATATGGCAATCGCCGGCAGCACAAACATTCTTCAAAATATCTTCTTTCGTGTTCCATGGGAAGAAAGAATGCAAGAATTTCGAACAACACGAGAGTGAATAAATAACGACAGATGTTTCTCTGTAAAAGAAGAAACTGATTGTAAATGACTGCTGATGGACGGCTTTGCGTAAAAGAAACTGATTATTCATGCGTATCTTGTTGTGTGTTGTCAGGTACATGTGCACTACCAGGTGAGATTGAAGAACATCTGATAGCTGTCTCCTCTTCATCGCTCTGTCACCACACACTGCTGGAGATCTCCTCGACTTTCACAGACCAGAGGACACACACTCCCAGTGCCGCTGAGAATCAGGTACACACAACTCTCTCTGAGAGCAGTCAAGCTCAGGCAGTAACTCAGAGACTGAGATGCACTTTTCTGTTGCATTTCGCAGAGACTCTGTAAAATTCGTAATTAACCTGTAAAATGTTTATTCTAGGATGAAAGTGAAGAGGTTGTTCCTTTCCATCTGGATGAGGACTTTGATTACGATAACGTTGTGCTGTCTCACAAATACGTGATCCAGGAACAGAATGGCTGACCATCTTGAGCTGTAAATGCTTCTAACAGCTCTCATTTTGCAGAGTAAAGTCCTTGTTGAGGCGGTCAGAAATGTTCTCATTTCTCAAAAGAACTAGAAGGAAGATGGATCGGCTGTTTTGCGGTAAACTAAACTCGGTAAACTAATGTTAGTTTGAATTATATCAACTGCAATTAGATGTCCAGTACCAACTAGAAACTATGAAACAACCCATTTTTCTTCCATAAAGTGACTGACTTCTGAGTGAAGACTAAACTGCTTTGATGAATCCTTCATAATAAGAAAGTAAATAGTCAATTGAATGTGTATTTTGACTTTAAAAGCACTTTGCATAAACAAACCATATGATGTGTATTCGTTTTTGTAGTCATTATGATTATTGTTGTTATAATTTTACAACTAGATAGGCTCAGACGCTTTCATTTGCAGACTCAACAGCTCAAATAGGTGACCTGTGGTGTATCACTTTTTCTGATGTACTTGGAAAAGTAATTCATTATGCTTGCTCTGTCTAACTGCGTTTTATTCACTTGAACAAAACGCTCAGGGGGACTTTCTTTCTGTTCTCCGTACAAACCTCATAACGTGAATAAAAGCCCACAACACGTCTATGAAAAGAATCTGTATCCCTTTTTTTCTTGACTTGATCGTTTATTTCGACATTTCAGAGAATGTCCGTCCGTACCGTAAAAGAATGGTCTTGCTGTTTCCCAGCATGTTTCCTCTCATTTTCACCACCCCACCTTCATTTGCCCTACATTCAAAGTTCCTTTTCTTTGTACCCTATTACCCTGTGACCCAATGTTTCTGAAGAAACAAAACAATAGTACTCTTCAACACTTAATCGTTTACCTGTACTAAAACATCAAGGGAGAAATGTTCTTTTTCCCAAACCTGAACTCCCTACAGAGGGAGCGTTTTAAGCATTTAAATGACATATAAATTATACATCAGGAAATCTCACAATATACTGTGCGCGTGTGCTTGCGTGCGTGTGTGTATGTGTCTGTGTGCACAGTATATATTAAATAGGCTATAATAATATATAAACATTTTTTTTTTCCAAATAGTAAAACTTGACTGTCTTACCCAATTATTTTGTAATTACAGGTGAAACTAAAAAAAATTTGAATATCGTGCAAAAGTTCATTTATATCAGTAATTCAACTTAAAAGGTGAAGATAATATATTATATAGACTCATTACATGCAAAGTGAGATATTTCAAGCCTTTATTTCTTATAATTTTGATGATTATGGATTAGTTTATGAAAACCCCAAATTCAAAATTAGAATATTGTGAAAAGGTTTTCATAAGCTGTAAGCCATAATCATCAAAATTATAACAAATAAAGGCTTGAAATATCTCACTTTGCATGTAGAGTCTATTAGTTTCAACTTTTAAGTTGAATTACTGAAATAAATGAACTTTTGCACAATTTTCTAATTTTTTGAGTTTCATCTATGCTTATTAGAGTGTTGCACGGTTAGCTTAGCAACATGCTAACATCAAAGAAAGTTCACTCATATTACCAGGGATGCGTCCGAAAACTACTAGGCAGCTGACTTGTTGCCTCGCTGCTTTATCAGGCAGTGACTTTGCAGGCAGAGTTCGTGCTGGACTATAGGCTACCTCACGAAACTGATTTCGGACAGACTTCCGAGGCTGCGTAACGGTTTAATGATCTACAGCAAAACAGAGCAAGCTTTGGTGAGAACTAAGTAAACATTAAATTACTGTAATAGTAGTTTCTCACTAGAAATGACATAAAAAAAGTTTAAAATATTGGTCAAAATTTACATTTACGCACAAACTGACCACCAACTGCAACTTTCAGACACCATCTTTCCTTTCTAGCTCAACTGTCACAGAATGGAAAGCACAGGATTGTGGGATATCAAAGGCAGCAAAGGATACATCTATGCTGCCTTAAAAAATCGGTCAGTTGAAGGTATCTCAGAAGACAGGAAGTGAAACTAACATTGGATTCGAACGTGCCATGATGCCTTCCTACCTTGCATCCATCCTGTTAAGCGCTCGGATGCATGGGAGAAAGTGTAACGTGTAATATGGAGGAATAAGTCCTGCCTTCTAAATAAAAGAGCCAATATGGAAATATGAAATTGTATAATAAGCTCGGAGAATTTGATGTTTCTCCGTTCAAAGAGAGGAGCTGCACTTGCATGACTGAAATAGCTGCCCGAGGGGCATTTCAAAGATGGCCGCCGAGTGAAATGACTTGCCTGAAAGGGACTTGGATCAAACTTCACTGAAATCAGTCAAGTCTGTTTTCCAAAACACTTGTGAGTTGCTCCCTATGTAGAGCGCTGCACATCATGAGATTTATGAGACAACACACAGCTTATGAGATACTGTGACTGTTAAGATATCACAGAAGGCATCTGTTTATGGAGTTAGCAGACTAGACTTAAGGTTTTTGAACAGACCTATGTGTGCATATTTAAAGTGTCCTCTGTCTCTGCAGCCATGCATTTTTAATGTCTGCTTCTGTCATGGTAAGTAATTGGTATACGGTATACATCATCTTGATGATGCACTGCAAAGAGCTTAACTGATTTTAAAAGTTAACATGATTGTCAAAATATATAGCGGACAGTGAAGCATTTTTAAACTGTTATGGATGTGCTTATGGTTTCAGGGCTATTCAGGTTTATTCTCAGCATACACTTCCATAGGTTTCCACAGAAATTAATCTTTTTAATTCAACTTCACCAGTTCCAAACCTATAAGATGCCTTTTTTTTCTGTGAAACACCCTAAAAGTTGACTCATGTGCTATATTCCAAGTGCTCTGAAGTCATACACTAGCATTGCATGATTTATTTGCTATTATTCGCCCTCAAAGCAATTCATCCATGAAACTTATTCTCGATTCAAATATGTTGCAGGTTTGACATGATGTTTTTAGTCACAAAACAAGTGAGAATGAATGGCATTTGATGTTACTGGTCTCCAGTTAGCAAACCTCAGCCCAGGTGCCATATTTGTTGTCTTAAAGGTATAGTTCACCCAAAAATGAAAGTTCTGTCATTAATTACTCACCCTGAAGTCATTCCAAAATATGTAAGACATTCGTTCGTTTTCAGAACACATAAAGATCTTTTTGATGAAATCTGAAAGCTGTCCCTCCATTGACAGCTATGCAACTACCACTTTCAAGCCCCAAAAAGGTATAAAGACATCATTAAAGTAATCCATGAGACTCCAGTGGTTTAACCTCAATTTCATGTTTGCGTGAAAAAAAAACATTGTTTGCGCATCAACGTCTGCTCCCGCGTCAACACAGAACGCATGCGCTGTGGTGCTCTCATTAACGTGAGTTTGTGATGAATACATTGTAAATAAACTGGTAAATGATATGTTTTTGTTCTGCACCGACAGATGGCGACAGACACTTTGTCGGATCAGTGTGTTTCCCCTGTCGGTGTTTTGTTGCCGTTGGTCGGCTCCAATTTTCTCAGTTCAAACATGTTGTCATGGCGTTTGTCGGGTCATGGAATGTCTAAGAAGTGACGTAGGCTACTGACTGTCGGCATTGGTTTGCGTCTGTCTGTGCAGTGTGAATTGGCTTTTTGTTTTATGGAAGAAAACGTATTTTGTGTTCCACAGAAAAAATAACAGCGTTGAACAATGAGGTTGAGTAAATAATTTCCCTTTAAAGCCTATAAACGCCCATGCCTCTGCTTCGGACTTGAATCATATGTAATCAAATACATGTTTTTATACACTGACACTGGAAAATAAGTGTTTATTGCACGCTTTGTCTTTCTTTATGTCCCTTGATTTGTGAAATCAGCTTAAAGCAGTTTCTATAACTTGGCCTTGTTGCTAAGCAATCGTTGAGCATTGAAAACGAGCATGTGGAAGATCGCAGACCACTGCGACAGCAGCACTTTTTCTCGGCTCAAACCATGCCTGCAGCTTTGGATCTGTTCATGATTTGTTTCAGTTGCGCTCAGACCTTGTCCAAAAAGATTTCTGATGTGTGTGTGTGTGTGTGTGTGTCTGTGTCTGCGAGACCTTTTCCAGGCAGGTTCGAGTGGCCTACAGTACCAGGTGGATGCTCCTGTTTGCCAGGTGGGGTTCCCGCTGTCACAACCTCAACTCTTTCAGTTAGAAAAACCAGAGAGATTGCAGGAGAGATAAAGAGGGCAACCCCGTTCCTTCCCCCGCAATATGAGACAGGTGCGTGAGAACGAGAAAAAATAAGGGTTTTGTGGGGCACAAACAGTCTCTCCCACCCAGGTGATAAAAAGTTAAGAAACCAGTTAAAAGATGTTTCTTCAAACTGTTGCTCTGCTCCAGGCTGGCTGCCAGATTCACCATTTTGTTCTACATCCTTAGAAATGCAAAACCCAATCATACCCCTAATAGCTCATTAATAGGCTGTTTAAGTTTTGATTATCCATTAATTAAATTAAGGATTTATCAAGGACAAGCTCATCCACGCATAATAAGGGAATGAGGCGAATGAAAAAACTTTCTTTGGGATGAGGCAACTTAACTTTAGCCAGTGCTACCTGTGCCTTATCGAACAATAGTTGACTTATGTGTCAAGTGTTTCATATTATTAGAATATTCTCATAGTCATGAAAA
Source organism: Phoxinus phoxinus (assembly GCF_949152265.1). Classification (NCBI taxonomy): domain Eukaryota; kingdom Metazoa; phylum Chordata; class Actinopteri; order Cypriniformes; family Leuciscidae; genus Phoxinus; species Phoxinus phoxinus. The sequence continues at coordinate 11,942,166 of NC_136900.1, forward strand.
AACAGAGAAGGGAATTGTAAATTTGTGATTTCTATTAGATCATACATAAAATCTTAAGAAATCATGGATATTTTTATATATCATTTAATTATTTAATTATATATTTTTAATGTCATTTTAATGTATATATATTAAATATATTTATTAAATGTCTATTTGAATAAATAAAACATGTCTTATTTTAGTGCAATCTCTAAAATGATTTTCTAAAATCACGTTTTAGTTGTGCAGAAAGAATTATTATTATTTTTTAAGTATAATGTGCATTGATGAACTGTGCAGGGACAGGAATCAGGGACATTTCTTAAGATAGTAAATACCCCAATTTTATCTTCACATTGTCTTTAAAGCAACTTATTTTTAACATAGTTGAGAAGAACCAAATGTGACTTTAATTTCCACGACCCCTCACTGATTGATTTTCTTGAATCATTGAGCATATGCTAATTTACTAGCTTGCTCGGTCAGTATCACAACCGGCGTCCAGTAACTGTTGCTTTAATTGAACATGCCAATCATTTCTAAATAGCTTGAGCATATCGGACCAAGCGAGCCTTTCTGCACTCTGCATTTCCTTTCTTTTAACTGTTATTTCTGAGTGCCTGTGTTCTGCCCCTGATTAAAGCTGTCGTTCAGCATCCTCTTGAGTTATTAGCAGCCGTATGTGTTTTTTGAGTGAGATGCGGGCTATTTTCTTTCAGTGATTCTCTCCTGAGGGTGTCACTGTTGTGTTGCTAGTTGGCCTCAAGACTGTTCTTGTCTGTCTTCCAGGAGCATCATCTGCAGAGTTGAGCCAAACCAAGTAACCCACATCCACAAACAAACACACATTGCATATTTACATAAATCTACATAGAACACACAAGGCTCACTTTCTACACTTAAAATGACCACTGAATTATAACAACTTTTTTGATTAAATTTTTTTTTTAAACTACTATAGCTGGAATTTTACTTCATTTTCTTAAGTTACAGGTGTTTTCCAAGAAGGTCTATAGTACCTACACACCTTATTATTCAATGCGAAAGTAAACTATTTACTATGAATGTACAAGACTTCCTTTACATTAGCTTCTAAATAGTCTCAACCTCAGACGTCACACCCACGCACCATTGGCTGAATGTTTGAAGCATTAGGTAAAAAAAACTGGTAAGTTCAGGAGTTTCAAAGTCGTAATCTGATTGGTTTAATTCTACAGGATGTCCGGGAGACGTGTGTGTCACGTTCTTTAACGGTCCGTCTGGAAACAAAGCTGTTGTGATGCCAAACCCCCTCATGGAAGAAAAAAGCCATCAAATTAACAACTGTGACAATAAGCACTTATCAGGATCACCTAAACATTGGATTTTGTAGGGAAAACAATGTTATTTTCACACCCCTAAACATGACGCTGAACAAAACGAACTGTGATTGGTTGCTTTGCATGTCAGTCAGACAGCCTCTGGGCAGACCTTGGCCAATAAAAGCTGCTATAGAGTCCAGACCGTCTGCCGTCTGGATACGCGAGACTAGCAGCTAAATAACAACTAAGTGGAGTAAACGGTAAAACTGTTTACGCTGCAAACAAGAGCGTTTATGAGTAACATCAGTTAATCAAAATAATATGACAACAAATACCAGTTTACAAAATCAAGTTGCATAACCCTGTTTTGTACAACTAAAATAAATGGAAGTGACTGACACCGGAAGCCTCGCACATTCAAGTAAAAAATAACGTTCTTCCAGTAACGTTAATAGTAAGCTAAACGGTAACATTAATTCATGGAATGGTTTTTTTGGGAAACATTTTAGTTGGATGTTCTTCTAACATTTATGAATGTTACTACTTGTTTCAGAATGATCAGAGAACATTAAAATATAATGTTCCCATAATGTTTGAAATGTTGAAATGTTATGTTCCCTTAACGTTCGCATCACCAAGAAAAACGTTTTTTAAATTTTTTTTTCTTTTTCTCTGGTTTGATTGTTCAGAGAACATTCCGAAATAATGGTAATGTTAGCAAAACATTCTTAGAACATATTTTTGTTAGCTGGGATGAAACCTCCTTCATGTTGTTCTTTGACCACATAAAAGCTAACCATAATTTGATTGGTTGTGAATGGCATGTTTCAGGCATGAAAATATATATTTATTTTTCAGTGTTTGGCGTCAGAAGTTGTTCATGCTATTCCATTCAAAATGTACACAATGTTCCATTAACAATGAACAACTTGCGGTTATTGCGTAGCATGTAAAACGGCCTTAACTGTAATCACAGAAAACCACTCTTAAATGCGGCTTTTCTAGTCTTTAGTTTGGCTAAGCTGTTGAAAATCAACCATCCAGGGCTAATCAGGTCCTTACAGAGGGTTTTAAACTTTGTGCCGCCCAACAAATCCATATAACGTATAAATGCTTCCTCTGGGGCCTTGACTAGCATTCAGTGTCCTTGATGAATCGTACTATTGCAGAACATACGGCGTTCACCTCAGGAAAATCTGCTGGCAGGAGCTTATTCGTCTGAATATTCCCTCCGATAATGCGGCCGGCTAGTGGGCAGCCCGGTAGCACAGCTGAAACATTAATTCAGACAGATGCAGACACCAAAGGTTCAATTCCCCTCCATTTTCTGCCTTATTCTTCTACAGAGCTGAGGGATGTGGAGCCTGCTGGGTATGGAATGGACGCCATTTGCATCCATGCGCCGAATGAAATCACATTTAGATGCTAATTACTTACACACCGAAGGGTGCTGGTTGTCCGACATGTGTATGCCAGTGTTGGAGAGTTAGAAATTAAAAGCATCAAAGCTACTAACCTAAAGGAATAGTTCACTCCGAACTGAATATTCAAATTATGTGGTTCACTTTTGGATGACCTATTGCTGTAAAATGCATTAGTTCCGTAGTTGTGCAGTGCTCTATCAAGTAGCATTGGCAAGATTGATTAATCACAGCGATATTCTATGCTGTTTTGCAGCATAAATAGTGTGATTAGTTATGATTTAAAGACAATATGAGCTCAAAATTGACCTTTTAGGCACAGTTAACTCCAGATGGATAAAATCAGGTTCAAATCAGACTTTTCTCGTTGAAAATCCTGTTTCACTCAGAAATACGTAACATAAAAATGGGTTGTCTGCTTTATGCCGTTCTGATATTTATGCAAACAGCTAGTAATGTTAGCTACGTTTTTAGTATAGCTTGCAGGATAGCTAACTGCATTTTTTAGGGCTACCAAGACTGTAATTTAATAATTTTGAAAAAAAAATGAAATGGGATTACACCGAACAGGAAACCTCATCTACTCACTAGTCTGCGTACACAACCTTGTTGTGTTTTTACATGTGCTTTTGCAAAGTATTCTAACTCAAGCTTTAGAAATTGAAGATTTTAAATAACTACTGAAAGAGTTGTCTAGTGGAACCATTCTGTAGTTTATTTATAATCTAATATGTTTACACGAAAACTAAAAACGGAAGTTTTTCCTTTGTGTTTTTTCGTGTTCAGACGTCAACGTTGTCAAAACGATCTCCGTTCACACCACGGATCCGTGAAAACTACTAAAAACGCTGTAAATGCTGCCAGGCCAAATGGCGATGTCAGTTTGTAAAGAAAAATGAAACGCCGATAGACTAATACACATGCACATGACATCACTGTTTTCCCAAAATTCAAGTTTTTTTTAGTAGTTTACACTGAGACAATAACGGTATAGGTTTCAAAAAGGTACACTTTGAATCCCCTTTTCAAAAGTTGTTTTCACACCCCCCAAATGCCGTTGTCATCTAAATTAACGGCCTAAAAGCATAAAAAGTTTTTAGTTGAAAACGGTGTTGTGTATACGGTCCCTAACTTAAGCTTTTTTAGAAACAATTGTATACCAGCCAATATTATTGTTTATAGTTGTGCTAATTTGTGAGGATTATCACGTGGGTTAAGAAAATGTGCAAGAATCATTAACTTTTTTGGCCACAGAGTTCATTTTCTGCTTACCCCAAAATCAATGAAAAAATCCTATTGGCTTTTGTCTATGGAACCAGGGTGATTCTAACTTCCATATTTACAATTATGTACAATTATGTCATATTTCCAGCACTCTACTAGTGCAAACAAGAGCAATGTGCTTTGTGCTACCATAAGACTAAAAAGAATCTTGAAAAGTAAGAAAAGTATCAGTGCATAGGGATTGTGTACTGTCATGACTTTCACGCCTTTGCCAATCTGCCTCCATGAATAAATAATCTGGGAAGGGAAGACAAAACTCGCCTGGCTCAAGGTTGAGTGCACTCCTGAACGGCGATATTGAGGGTCTTGGAAGAACAATGACTAAATTAACAGTGCAGCCTTTGAGTATTCTATTTTTTTTTTCATCTTCTCCTCACTGCATTATTGCAGTAATGGCTCTTGGTGCCAAAGCCCTTGATGGATTCCTGTGGGAGAGCTTGGATTAATGGAACGGCGGTGCTGAGATTTATTCCAGTTTCCTTTCATCAGGTTTTACAGTGGAGGAAAACAGGAGTTAACACTGTCTGTGTGTTATTCGATTGTATTCCGCCATATGCGTCTCCACTCCTGTGTCCGGCACTCAGGTTGCATTGATTTACAACAGGTGAAATCATGGTGCAATAAAAGCCTTTGATAATAAAGCATCATGCCGCAGGAGAGAGAGAGAGAGAGAGAGAGAGAATGAGCTAAAGAGGGACGGTAGATAGAGGAGGGGAAGGTCTGATGATCTCCAAAGCAGTTTATGTAAATTCTCTCTCATTCCCCTCAGGGTTGGCAGTCACCTTGCCAAGGCCCAGTTAGGCGGCGTTGGCCTGGCCGCCTTCACGCGGCTGCCCTCCACAGTTGGAGAGAGAGCGACATGGGGGCTCAGCACCTCCGTGAGCTGGGATTTGGTGCTGGATCAGTCCGTGCAAGCCGGGGGAATGCGTCACGCAGCATATGGCGAACTTCCGAAACTCTCCTTTGCTCTCTCCCTCCTTTTCTCCACTTCCTCCCAGTCGCATAGTCAAGGGATGACATTGGACAAACCTTTGAGTTTGGGGTTAAAACAGACATTGTAATCTTGAAGAACCATGCAAAAGCACATCAAAATAAATCCTGTGAAAAGATAGTCTCGGTGACATTTACTCAGCGACTACGGGACAGTCTCACATCTTCTCGCAAGTTCTTTTTGAGTTTTCGTTGGTTTATCGGCCCGTTTTGACCAAACGTAACTTTTATGACCAAGTAAGACCAATAAAATATGGGCTGAAATGTTTGTAGCATGCACTGTATTTAATGTTTTAGTTTTTGCAAGTTTTACATCTGAAGAAACGAGTAGTACTTATGACAAAAGTGTTTAAAATCATGTCAACTCCCATAAAATGAAGACTCGGGCTGCATCCGAAATCGCATACTTGCCTACTATAGGCGAAAAACAGTATGTGACAAAAGAATTCACAGTACTCATAAAAGAGTAAGCAAAGGGTACCAGGATGACCTACTTCTTCCGGCGAGATTCTGAAGTGTGCATACGATGGACACTTTACTATCCCATGAGGCCACAGGAGAGGATTTACAAATGACAGTGAAGCGACGCAACTGACGATGTTAGGTCACATGATAATGACAACATGGTGCATGTAGTGCGTCTGGATTTCATTCATACTACACACATTCATACTATATAGAATTTTTTTTAGTGGTTGTGAGTTAGTTATTCAAAATAAGTACCTACTCAAGAGAGTATGCGATTTCGGACGCAGCCATCGTCATAAGAGTGACCATAGATAAAGTTATATTAGTTTATTTAAAGTCTCCCTGTAGTCAATAATCGTATCCCTTAAAACTCATCTTTAACCAAAATTACACATTTAAAAATGTTTTCCTTGAAAAAAAAAAAATCTTACATTATACATTAGATTTAAATCATACATTAAAATAGCTTGAATGTAACTCTACACCCTTGTCTCATTTACTGTACTTGGTTCTATGAATATGCAAACTAGCCCCGCCTCCCTTCACTCGCACCAGCTCAGAGATCCACTCGTTGACAATCACACATAGACATGATTGGTTACAAAATAGTTGTAGCGATTTCAAACCGCGTTTTTGAGACTCTTTGGTTCATTGCAGTTTTAAGAAGAAAAGACTCAGCAATGGAGTCAAATTTATGAATTTGCACATGGTTTTTCATAAAGCATATTAAAAACACCACATAGATTTATAAACAATATTAAAAGCTGCATTTTCACCACAGGAGGACTAAAAAATTACCAGTGGATTTTTTAATCCTTGGATCCTTTAATTGTTGAGGTTGACTGTACCAGTTTATTTTCTTTGCATTTTGCACTGTTGATACAGAAAAGCAAGAAAAATAGCAGCAGCAGAATGATAAAATATCTGTCTATTTATAGCATAAATTACATTGACACTCATCCTTTGTTCTTGTTGAACTAGTGCTAAAAATCTTCCTGTCCTTGTCTGTAAGTGTCAAAGAAAAAGAAAATCGCCAAATCACACACCAATTATAACTTAAAAGCATCATATAACTTTAATTTATGTGGACCATATATCTCTCACAGGCTGTGTCCGAAATCACCCCCTATACCCTTAAATAGGGCACAATTTAAAGGGACAGCCATTTGTAGTGGTGTCCGAAACCATAGTGGACGTTACCAAGTGCACTCATTCAATCCCATAATGCACCACAATAACGAGTGTACAACTCAAGAATACCCATAATGCACTGTCACGCCGAATTAATTACAGCATCTCGCCAGAAGATCGCACCCAGTGTCCGAATTCGCTTACTCGTTTTCGCTCGCTCCTTCAAATGGACTATATTAGTGGAGTAATGTAGGGTATAGTGAACGAGGGTAAAGGGGCCGATTTCGAACACAGCTAGTTTCCAGAAAACGTGTTATGCATAGAGTATTTGAAGATGTGGTGCTCAATACCTGGTGGGGGTAGCATAGAGACTGAGAGAGGTTATTGTATTGATTGTTTTAAAAAGCAGAAAAAGAGTAAAACATAACCAAGGCCAAGGGGTTAAGATCTGGCTAGTTAGGCTGCACTTAACTACACTTTTAGACACAGATTGTGAATTTCCGTAAACACTTCCCTAGGGGGAATCCCTGCCACCATTTTGAACGCATTTCTCAACTTCGTTAAGTGGACGAGGGAAATTTATTTGTACCCTCAACCACCCTGATTTTGACAGAGGGAGCGAGTCTATTCATGCGTACACTATAGGAGCTCCATAGACCGATTGTGACGTCCCAACAGCAACTGGCAGTGCTCGCTATATATATATACCTGTATTATTGAATTCTCTTCTCAACAATATGCAACTCGCACGTCTCAAGCAGATGCTAACTTCTCGCCTTTTCAGGGTTGCACAATTGGGTGTCACAATTATTCAACAGCATATTTTGTTACAGACCTCATGACAGAGATTTTGAGTTGTATTTAAAATTGCATCCGTTTAGCGATATGCATCGCCTGCATATATAAGCTCTCAGGGCCCTAACGGTGAGTCGGAGGTTGCCGTAGTGCACAGGAAATGAGACCAGGTTCTTTTTCATTTCCCTGCTTCAGTAGTCCCCTCCTCCTAACTCAATACAGGCCGTGTTCAGCCCGGCCCTTCGATTAGATCTCGCTGTTCTGGTCCCGGCAAGGTGGGACCGACTCTGTAATCACATATCTAATCTGTGTCATATATTTTATACGTGCATGTAATATCTGTTGGTAAATGCCAGGCTCACAGACGGCATGATTGAGATCCCGGCCGAGAGGACGCCTGGGTGATTGATTCCTGCCCTCGCTATGGCGACTGAATGATTGGACGAGGTGATTGACAGTTGAGAGGTTTTAAATGGGCTGGTCCTGGATGAAAGTGCGTCAAGCTGAGGGAAAGAAGAAAGAGAGAATCGCAACATACTCTCCTCTATGTGCGTGTATCATTTATTCTGCTTTTTCTTTTCTCTTTCTTTCCTCAATTAACTGGATGTGCCTCTCGTTCTCCCACACGGTATCTGATAGTGCGGAGGCTGAGATGATCCTCATCTTGTTAAGTAAATATACAGTCCTCAAGTCCCTCGTCCATATCGATTCCTCCGTATATCACATGACAAATCCCCTCCGGCCCCGAACAGCCGCTTACATTCCTCAGAAAGGGGATTGAGGTGGAAAATGAAATATTTCCATTTTTCATATCTAAATTTATCATGCGAACACAGATCTGTATGTGTGTGGGGAGCCAGAGACACTTATCTTCAATCTCTCTCTTGCTCTATGTCGGTTTCTGTGTATCGGGTTTTCAATTTAGCTTCATTAGCATATATCATATGGGGTCCAAAAGTTGGAGACAACAAGTAAATATTTACTTTTCTTCTTTTTTTATTTGAAACATGTTTTCAGTACAAGTAATATAGACAAGTTTATTTTTATAAGAGGTTTTTGTAAGCAGCAGCATTCAATGTAATGTGTTTATTTAGTAACCTAAACATTGCAGAATCTTACATAATTATTAATTTTACATCATCATTAATATTAAAGTCATTGAATCATTCCTCTCATTCCTGTTTCCATGGCTCATCAACATTTAAACACATTTTTAATGTGTGCGAATTTGGAATTACTCTGCAGGCTTCTATAGAAACATAAATTATGTGACAACCTCAGAGTTTGCTGTACATGTTTCTTTCTTCAGTTTATACATTTAATATATATATTGCAAACTGCAAGAACTGTATATTTCTATAAGGAGTATCTGAGACTTTTAATTTTGAGGTGGGTTTTCTTGACATGTTTTCTGAGATTTACACCGATATATAAAAATAAACGTTATTCTTTTAGTTTGTAAATGTTTACTGTAGGATTCAGAGAGATATTTTGGTGCCCAATACAATAAAATCAATTGGAA